>NW_010526033.1:0-18681 GCF_000687285.1 Phaethon lepturus | reverse complement strand
GTGGGGGGATCCCGCCGCTGGCCCCGCGGCCGAGCTCGGGGCGGTCGCGTTGGGCTAGCCCGGGAAAAAAGAAAACAAAACAACCTAAAAAAAAAACCCCAAAACCAAACCAACAACTGGAGAGGTGAAGCCGTCAGGTGAAGCTGTGCTGGCACCCGCGCCCGTCCCGTCACGGCCGCTTGCAGGAGGCGGGGTCCCATGTTTGTGGGTCAATCTGAGGGGAGCTCGATTTGGGCCGGCTTTCGTAAAAATGCGGGCGGTCGCCCAGCGTCACCGGGGCTTCGGTAGAAAGCGGCGGAGAACGGAATCTTTGCCCCGCAAGAAATACTCCTTGACCTTTTTTCAGAATTTAGTATATTCTTGCTTTTTTATCTCTTTGCAATCGGCGCCTTTCAGCTTAGTGCCCACGCTATGCTTCCTATGTATAATTTTGTTTGAGAAATAGCATTCCCTCACAGCTTTTTGTCTTGTCTTTCAGGGAGGGAGTTGCTTTCCGGTAGTAGTAAAGGAACGTGATACTGAATGAAAACGCACCGACAGCATCCTCATTAGTCGGAGCCTGACTCTTTCTGCTTAATGTTGGTTTCTTTGTCATCAGGTCTGCTAAAAAATGACAGAATATAAACTTGTTGTCGTTGGAGCTGGTGGTGTAGGCAAGAGCGCCTTGACAATACAACTAATTCAGAATCACTTTGTGGATGAATATGACCCTACAATAGAGGTAAACAATTTCATCTTATAGTTTTTGTGAGGAGAGATTATCAGTAATAATGGTAGTTGTTTGTTTTTGGACAGTTACCACAAAAACAGAGAACAAGGCTTTATAATGAAAAGAGCTCAAAGATAATGGTCAGCATCAGACCAGCACTGAAGAGGAAACCACTGTGCTTCTTGATCTGGCTGTGGAACAACAGTTGCAGTAAAAAATTAACAATTTTGATCGATTAAAGTATGATGTTAATTGCCATGTTTTGTTGGACAGTTTGGATGTGAATTTTTAAGATCTCGATGACAAAGTAGTAGCCAAATTCACTTGAAAATGCTTGGCAAAACTCATGGCTTTTGCATGCAACCTCTTAAATGGGACTTTCCTTTTTGATATCAAGAAGGAAAATTTGTAGTTCTGAAATGTATGTGTCAAGCTTTCTCAGCTCCTATCACCGTTTTCACACGGTGAGAAATGTGTCCTGGAATGTTATAGGGAATGAAGCAAAAATTTGGAACCTGATTTTTTTTTTTTTTTAAACACAGCAGTGCATGTTTCCATAGCTAGGAAAAAAATGTTGTAAAATAGCTGCTGTAGTGGATTCTTTGACATACATGGCACAGTTTCTCAAAATCTGAAATTGTATTTAAGCTTTAAAAGTTTTTAAAGGTTTTTAATGAGCAGGCAAGCTCTGTCTTTTAAATATATGAAAAATGCTAGTGTTGCCTGAAACCTCCTGTGGATCGTTGGATTTAATAACCTCAGATTGTATAAAAGGAGAAATGACACTATAATTTACCCAAGAGTTTTATGTTCCAAGCACTGAAGGTCTGTAGCATATGACTTCATTTATATGTTTATACAGTGAGGCATTTCCAAGCTCACTTGAAGGAATCACAAGGGTTTAAATCTAGGCTTAAAATGGTGACTCGGAAAATGGCTATGTAGTCATTTTCAGGTAGACATAAGTGAAAGGAGCCAGTGCCCTGAGATGGTAGCAAGCTCTAGCTTTAGCAAAGTACAGGCCTGAGTTAATGTACCTTAAATAGAGACGTGTTGGTCTGAGTTTGAGTTTACCTTAATGTGCCCGTGTGTCTTGAGTCTCTGTTGAATGGCCAAGTAATCTTATGTATGCTTGTAGAAGATTTTTGTGAATACACCTATGGAAAGAGGAAGAGCATTTGACTTGCCCTACGAGAGCAGCTCTTTCAATTACTAAGATGTGAAATCTTAAAACAACTACCACCATCCAAAACACGCTTAAAAACCAGACAACACGCGAAACTCATTGGGAGGAACAAGCAAAATGGGATTTTTACTTTTTCCTGCAAAAGGAACTTGGGGGTATCTTGGTCTTTGTAATACTTGTTCATAATCATCTGAGTTTCTGTTAGGTTAAAGGTGTGTTTACACATTACAAAAAGTACTGTGGAGGTTTTATGCTATAAGTTGTCATATAAAGCTAGAACTTTGTAAATAATTTAGGAACACAAAAAACTCAAATGCCAGTATTCCTAAATCACTCGAGGGATTTTGCTAATCAACAAGCTGAGTATTTTGGGGAATACCAAATACATTTTAATGTAAGATAATAAAAAGAAGATATAGTTCCTTATAGAAAGAACCTAAAATCCCAGAACTGTGGCTTTTATTTGGTAGTGTGCAGGATGACTGTAACACTGTAGTGTGATCCAGAATCAGTATGTTCTTCTGAAAGAAAGAAACCTTTAACCTAGTGGGTTTTACCAGCATCCACAACTCGTCGCATGCAACAGTATTAACCTTCTGCAACTCCTACAAGTTCTTGTCCGAGTACAGGTTACCATTTTTGTCTTGTAAATTCTGAGACCTTGAGGATGGAGGCTGTATCTTCCAGCTCCGGCTTGTGTGGTAAATCACCTTGTGTGCACTCACAGTGCTATAATCATGTAGGTAAGCTTGTAGGGAAGAAGAAATAATTCAGTTATAATAAGAGTGATCTGTGATTTGGAGAGGCAGACAGGTTGCAGAGAATGGGCTTGTCATTGCGTTTAAATGCTTCGGTCCTTGCCTGGGCAGAATCCCATTCAGTTAAGGAGGGTTGCTTGATTGTGCTTCCTGTATAGGTGCAGTTGTGGTGGTAGGGCTGATCAAAGAAAAATAGCTGTAGAGTGTTTTTTATACAGTACGAGGAATTAAGGCTAAAGTTGCTTTGACTGGTAAATAATAAGTTAAGATGGTTCAGTAGTGTCAATACTATTGTTTCTCACTTACTACTGTTTCTTTCATTGCCATACTGCTGTTGCCAAAATACTCCTTTTCCCTTGCAGATAAATAAATCAAGCTAAATATTTTGGGGTAGACAGAGAAGAAAGTTCAGTGTTTGTTATCTGTACTACACATAACTACACAATGATTGAATAATTTTAAATTTTTCCTGAGATTAACAAAATGAAACTCGACACTGAAAATTCTCACGTTGTGAAGACATAATGCAGTTGAACAGAGGAAAAATATACTAGTTACTTAATCACAGATGCATTTACAATGTTAATGTTGTTGCTGTTTTCAGTGGAATAGACTTAATGATTCAACAAATAACTTGTTTAGAAAATGTCAAGCTTCATGGCCTGCTTGAGTATTTTATTTTACCTGAGCATAGCAAATGATGGGGGAGCAGGGGGAGGAATTAAAATGATGGGGTTTGCACGTTTGGGTGGCAATTGTTATACAAATATATACGATTTATACGTGTTTCACAATTTCATATCTTATTTGAAGTAGATGTCCAAGGACAGATTTACAGCCAAGCAATTTTAAGTGTTTTTTTTTAAACTGTATGTACACTAACCCTTCTTAGTCTAATATCTGGCCGAATAAACAGGACAGTTGGACTAGTGCCCTCTACTGGCCGAGGTTTGTTGAATCTTTATTTGTGATTATCTTGTGTGATAATATAATTTTAGAATTTATTTTATTTTTAGTTTGTTTACAGCTTCAGTATGTTTATTGCTAAGCATATGTCATTTTAAATGTCCTAGAGAAAGACATTTCTAGTTGTCTGTCAGAGGTTTTTCAATTGGATTAGCAAAATCCCTCAGCTGATTTAGGAATACTGATATTTAAGTCTGTGTTCTTAAATGACCTATGCACCTGTGAAACTTCCACCAATATTTAGTAATAGCTTAGTCTTAGTAGCTGTGTTATTTTAACATTAAATCACTGGTGTAATGGATTTTTACAAAATAATAGTTACTTGCTTAGATGGGGTTTATTAAGCAGTGGGTGTTTTTTTAGATAAATTCCATATGTAATGTATAGCAGAGACTTCCTATCACACTTCGTTATCAGAGCTTGTGAACAGATGGAATTACTACTCCTTTAGCATAATTTGTGCTGATTTTTATGGCTTGTGAAAGGATGATAAAAGCAGGTTAAGTGATTAATGAAATTAAAACTTTTTTATATAGGTATGCTGAGTCTGTATACTGGGGGAAAATTGCAAGATACTACTTTGAAATTAACTTCTAGCTTTTTAATAGCCTCATACTGCATGTTTTTTTGTTTCTTTGTTGCATTCATTACTGCAAATCTTCCAGTGTGCAGTAAAGCTACTGGATTTTTATAAATTATGAAGTTTATAGATTAGAAGGCTGTTTTTGTTCTTGTTGAAGGGGAGTCTGGCCATTTGGGTTCTGCAATTGCATTTTGAAGCAGAAGTGCGACAGGTACTATAGTGGCATATGCTCACACTGATATTCACCATGATGGGGGTTGGGGGTCCCAGTACCCTGAGCTTTTAATGTGGTGCTTCAGGTTTTTTTCCTACAGTGGCAAATGCAATTTCAGGTTGATCTTTTGCAGGGAGGAGGGCAAAAAAGCAAAGTATTCATTAATTCAGTAGCTTGGAAGTAAATCATAAGCTTGAATTTTCTCTCCCACGTCTTTCTTTTCCTTCCGCCTCAAATCCACTTTCTACTTAGTGACAAAATTTTCTCTCCAAAAGTGGGCAAAACAGCTGTCCTCTCAAAGTGTTTTTGTACCAGTGCTGTGCTTTATCCTGGTGCATCTTTGCTGCGACTGGTAACATGGTAGGCATGCTAAAGCCAACAGTTCTTAAAAGTGATTTTATTTTCTCTTAGAAATTATGTTCTTTGATGAAAATTACTTAAAGCTTTTGTTTAGAGCTCAGTTGTGGGGAATTTCTTCTCCTTTGAAGTGCTAAGATGTAAAGGAATAATACAGGCTTTTCAAGAACTGTTTTTCATGGTTTTAAACTAGCAGTCAAATTGCAAGAAGAGAAAATGAAAACTTTGTAAGCATGCCTAGTATAATGATAGAAGTTCTACTAGTACTTCACTGTGAACTGTGATAAAGGTATCATAGGATATGGGGGATCTGCTATTGAATTTAAGTGAATTGGAATAAAAATGCACCCTTTGGGGTTTTTTTTTTGATGTTTGTTTTTCCTTTAAGCAATGAGCTAGAATATTAACCTTATTTTAAAACACATTGGAGCTTGTGTATTTGTCTTGGCTGTATCAGTATTTAAACATGGCTTATATGTTTCTAAAGTTACCTACTTCTTACTTGCGCATTGAATTTGCACTTCTGTGAAATAAATATTTCCAAAATCATGTTGGAGGTAAACTTTTATCTTTAAGGTAAACAGTCAATGTTGTTTTACCTGATACTGTTAAATGTCATCCGGGCTCAAGATAAATGTGAGATTACAGAGTATGCTTAGTTTAAAATACTGATTCTATACAATTATCTCCTGCTTGTTTTTTAGTGTGAGCAACAGGAAAGAGAGCCTTTTGTAAAAATACAAATAGATAAAAAGTGCACAGGAGTAGGTGTACTGTGCCTTAAAAATGGGTACAAAGGAAGGTCATTCTGAATTCATCTTGAAGTTGGCTAGAATTGCAACTTAAATCTTTAATTCCCTTCCCAGTAGCTTAGGTTCACTTCTGTATAGTGTTAAAAAGAACAAAACCAATATTGTGTTAATTTCTAGCTAAGGGATGTGAAAGCTTTGTGTTTATACCTTACAAGTAGTGTTTATGGAGAATAATTCATGGAACTGCTCAATGACTCAAGGCTTATTGGCATTTATTTTTTTATTTTAGGTGTTTATAGAAGTTATTGGGAAAGTAATGCTTATGTTTTTAGCCCTAAAACAATGTACTTGTAGAAGCCTAGCACCAAAAAGAGCTGTAAATAGACATTAATATTTAGTTGCTTGGGACTTAGTACAGATTTTAGCTACTTCAATCAGTGACCTGAAAACTTGGGATTGATAGTGTTGAAATCATTTGTTCCAACATCTCTGTGAACCAACCCATCAGGACTTTTATGTGACTCTGTTGGTCTGTCGTGGCTAAAAATCTTGAACTTCAAATATATCAGCTCAACTTTGATAATAGTATCATTATATGCACCTGCTTAGGCATATGAAACGGATTCCGTGTCCCAAACACTGAAGGTTCTTTATAGTTCATTTCCTTTTCAGTGGCAGAGATTTTTGGTGTTATCTTACTTGTCTGCTCTTTCTATTTTACTACTTTGTACATTGCTGTGGCACAATGCTTTAGAATGAAGGTCAAATTTAACTTAAAAACAAAACAAAACCAGAAAACCTTGGTAAATTGAGTAAGCTTAAACAAAGTCCAGCCTTTTAAAATCAGTATTACAAATGTCATCAAGTCTTGTATTAACAAAGAGGAGATGCTTTTGATCTGGATCCAATTTGTACTTTCTGGTCTTTTGTGCAAAATAAGAAACGAGAACACTGCCCTTTTTCTGTGTGTGTATGCACACACGTACTGTTAGTCACTGCAAATTCAGAATACAGATACAAACACATCCTTTCAGTGTGTTTTGCACTTCTGGGTTACTATGTACGTGTAAATATGGGACACTGTTTTCCTACTGTCATTTGCCCATCTGTAAAACTGGATTTTATCTCTTTAAGTGTTCTCAGTCATGCTCGATTACTAGTAAACAACTTTAATATCTCCTGAGTTATAGGTGTTTGAAATCTTACTTGTTTGTGTGTAACCAAGGTTCTTTTTTTTTCTTTCTTTTCTTAGGATTCTTACAGGAAGCAAGTAGTCATTGATGGAGAAACCTGTCTCTTGGATATTCTTGATACAGCAGGTCAAGAAGAATACAGTGCAATGAGGGATCAATATATGAGAACAGGGGAGGGCTTCCTGTGTGTATTTGCTATAAACAATACAAAGTCTTTTGAAGATATTCACCATTATAGGTGTGTATATTGAAAGATAATTGACTAACTCTTGTATTAGGTGGATAGGTTGCTTGCTCTTCCGTTATATAACAGAATGATCTCTTATGAAACAGCATCTAAGGGGAAATTTGCAAATTAGCAATGTTGCAACTTATTTGTGCATTTGTAGGTCTGGAATTTTGGGTAATCTGAAGATCTGCTGCCTCGTTCGCAAGTTAGGCAGACAAAGTATCTGAAAGCTCTTCTATATAAATTAATGTGACTTGGTATTTCTGCCTATTCATAGTGAAGACTTAGCTAAAGATAAACTGCCCATTTCATGGATAAAATTGTGTACTGAAATGGAAAAACTTATGCAATTGAAATTGTACAGACAGTGATGTCAATTGTTAGCTTTTGTTCTGGGGGTGGAGGGGAAATACCTGTGGAATGTTACTAGAAAAGTAGCATGTGTGAGCCCTGATGCCTAAGAAGGGCAGACACACACAAAATCAGAGCCCCAGGATGACTCCTAAGAAAAACCCTGTTATTAGTTTCTTTATAGTCTCTTTTTTTTAATAGTTATTTAAAAATTTCAGCTCATGCTTTCTTCGTCAGCTACACTAATAAAAAAATAGAAGCAGTCTCTGGTGATTACCATACCAGATCACTTATAACTTAGTAGCTTACTATTATACTGAATTCTCCTTGGATATTCTGTTAGAAGGTAATGCAAATCCCACCAAAGATCACTGAGTTTAGCAGCATCAGTTTAAGATTAGTCCCAAACACATAATATTAAGCTATTCATAGTTAGGCATTTATAATGCTGTCGGATCTACGTTGCTGTGTGGTGGAGGAGCGTTTTGCTATCAGTATTACCCACAAACCAAACATCTACTCATAAGCTGAAGTTGCACATTTTTGTTATGTATGTAAGTTACAGTTCTCATTTAAGGTGGGATACGATGATGGTCCAGTGTAATCGAAGTCAGCAGGTGCAACTGCCCTGATCACATAGTTTTATTTTCTCCTGTATTGCCAGCAAGTCAGCTCATTTGATTGTGTAGTGTGCTGATGTGAGTAGCTAAACAGGTAGATGCCTGCCTACAGAAATAGCTTACTGCTGGCTTATCTCCCTGGAGCAGCTGTGGGACCAAGGGAGTACTGTTGCAGCAATTTTGCCCCTCTCGTTTGCATGCTGACCCAGAGAGAGATCAATATTGAGAATGTGGGTGCTTTCTTTCAGGACTGTTTCTTTGTTTATACAAAGGCTGGATAGCTCAATTTAAATATAAACTTCATTATATAGAAAATGTTGTAATTGAATCTATTGGTACTGGTGACTTAAAAGAAAAGAAACAGTTAAGAGTTAGCACAGCAGGGATGACAAATTTAAAAAAACATACCTATTGCTCTTGGAAAAACTGTAAACTTCTCTTCATTATCTAACCAGATTATTACAAATGTGTTTCTTCTGGTTGTAGAGGAAGAAGGCAAAAAGGCAAGATAGATGTTGATGTGAGGAGAAGAAAGAGCATAGAGTTTTTGATGTGGAATTTTTGTCTTTAAAGAGGGAATTGCAGATTTGCATAAGAAGGCCTTCCCAGTTCATTTCAAAGAATGTTGTGAGTTGAATACTGGAGTTTCTACTGTGCATTCACACACCTGTGGATGACCTTGTGGACTGAAGGCTTATAAACAAAACTGAAAACTGTGACTATATTAATTAAGGAACATACTGATATACTGTTTGGGAAGGCAAAAGTAATGAAATCAATGATTGTTATTAGAGATTCTTGACAAGTACCTCTAACTAGTATTTCAAGATGCTTTCTAGCTAGTGTTTGAAAGGACTCTCTTACCAAATTTCTTTCTGCAGAGGACGAGACCAGTGGTCTCGAGAGTTTAAAAACCCCTGTCTAAATGCAGAGTTAGTAATGTTGTCTTTAATTAAAAAAACCCCAAAAAACAAAAAACAAAAACCCACGCCCCAAAAACCAAACCAAAATCAAGATGACAGGCATGGTGCTTTTGCTTTTATCTTAGCAGATGAATTAAGTATTATGAGCGCTGAGTATGAGAGATAAACCAGAGCTTCTTAGGCTTGTTCTGGCATTAACTGATAAAAACTAACAACAAAAAAAGATATCAAAATCTATAGTAGTTTTCAAAATGTCAATCTAATTTTTTTTAAATAAGATGATAAACTTGATGGTGACAGGATTGGTCAATTTATTTTTTGGTGGCTTCTAATAGTGTATGTGCAGTAAATTAGTGTAAAGAATGATGTTGGAATCTGTTAATGTAATTTTTTTTCATTGTTTTAAAATCTACCATAGAAACTGTTAATATTAGTATCTGATAAATACAATCTGTCTTTTCTCTTTCTTCTTTTTTAGGGAACAAATAAAGAGAGTTAAAGACTCTGAAGATGTCCCAATGGTGCTAGTAGGAAACAAATGTGATTTGCCTTCCAGAACAGTAGATACAAAACAAGCTCAGGATTTAGCAAGAAGTTATGGAATTCCTTTCATTGAAACATCAGCAAAGACAAGACAGGTAAAGATCGAAACTTGCCAAATACAAATGCAGCACTCTCATCTGAATTATCATAATATTAATTATTCTAGGCATTGACAATTGCTTGGTCATATCAACAGGTGTATTTCTCCAGAGTAGAAATTCTTGTGGTGTCTCTTCTTTCTGTCAACTCACTGACAACTGGTAATTGTTTACTAATGAGTGATTCGCTTCAGTTGCACAAAGAATGAGACCTGGCCTGCTATTACTCTCAACTGTCAGACAGTTGCAGCATTCTTAACATTGTGATAGGTTTTAATAGAATAAAAAGCACTTCTGCTTAGAGGTGAAATGCTTTTTTTCCTTAGCTAGAGGATTAAGCAGACTGCTTAATTAGCTAATTAGTTTCTTCTAGTTTAAGTCTTTTCATTAATAACAAAAGGAATTTTTCTTTGAGGCATTGATTCAGCATTAGTGGGACATGCTTGATACATCTTTTTTTGAAATTACTGGATTAATTGCTTGTGTAAACTGATACTCTTCTAAGACTTTAGAGCTCACTGTTGCTTTATTGTACCCCTGGTATAGGTGAAAGAGGCAGCCGTTAGGGTCCTTTCAGTGCTTCTCTCAGGGTTTGCTAAGACAAAGGTGCACATAGTGGTACACTTCTGTATTCAGGAGAAGATAAGCTATACAGATATAGATGAAACTCATTCTGTACTTCTGGAAGAAAGCATTCTTTTAGAAAAATGCTGATTTGTGTTTGGTTTTTTTTTAAGACTGAAGACTTGCTATCGGTACAAATTAGATCAGGCCTGGGGGGCTGAATAACTCATACTCTCTGCATAATCAGAAGTTTTATGTGCAAGTTATGAATCAGGAATTAGGTGTAGCAGAAGGAGGCAAATTAGGAGCAGAATATTGCAATTTGAGTAACTGCTCAATGTAACTGCTAAAAAGATTCAGCTTCATCACTTGGCAGAGTTTCCTTGTAGACAGTAAGTTATTTTTAAATATAAGAAATGAATATTTTATTAGTGCAAATTTGCTACACCCACCCAGGTTGCTGACAAGTTGGAACTTGGACTAATTAGTAAAACTTTACAGAGGAATCAAAGGAATGCTTACTTTTGGCAATAGAGAAAGTCTGTTAGGTAGGGTTAAAAAACCAGAACTACACAACATTAACAGCCAAGAAGAAATTTGGCCACATGAATGTTCTGAATAATTTGGCATATAAGTGGACTGAATGATTACAGTGTCCTTGTTTGGAAGGTCCTGTGTTTAGTGGGTCTCACTGAGATGTTAGGATAAAAAAGGAAGATCTCTGAAATTATATTTGAGGTTTGAAATAATAGAAGTTCTGTACTAACATCTGGATTTTACTTTGTTCAGCCTGTTTTATAGAGAGTGAGGCTTTGTTGAGGAAATACTCCTTTTGCATAGCAATATTTAATGAAGTTATGTTGATAGAATGGTGTATTTTCTTCTCCCCAACTCACCTGCAGTTTACTCCTGCAAGCAGCCAATAAAAAATCGCGTGCTCAAAAATCACCACTCCTGTTCAGTTTTATAATCTTTGTTCACACAAAGTAGTATCTGCTTTTTTTATCTTTCAGACTTTTAAGAGGTCTGATGGAGGTTTGTACTTGTTTCAGAGGACAATAGATCAGTCATGTATGAACTGTCATTCTAGAATTTGACTGCTTTTATCTGTGACTTTATTTTTCTGGAGGTGCCAACTGAAATATTATAGAAGGAATCTGACTGTTGGCTTTTGTTTTTCAAAGCTGAGCTTTACAACCTCTACGGATGAGTCCCTAAAGATATCTTGTGGGTTCTAAAATAAAGATACCCAATAGACTCTTTTGAGAATGTTGGCTTCTAAATAATTGGAACCACTAGGTATGGTTGCTGATTCTTTTGCAGTGCTGTTCATCACATCTTGTGTTATGAAACTGCTTCATAAGATGCTGTGTTAATAAAATGTTTTTGAGAAGAGGAAGAACTTGATCTTTAATTACAGCAAGATCATCTAAGTATTCATGTTTGTGTGTGTATATATGTGTGTATACAGATGCATTTACATATCATGATTTTAATTCACACTGTCATATAAAAAAAAATATGCACATATATATACACACACACACCCCCCCACACACACGCCCTGTCTTCCAAAGTAACTTTTTAAATTAGGGGATTCAAACCATTTTGTGAGCTGCATGTGGCCCACGGACTACATTTTTATTGGGCAGAATTCAGTCCTTGGCTAAAAATAGAGAAATTAAAAAAATAAATCTGTTCCTCTCTGGTTACATGCAGAACTTCCAAGTATCAATAGATGTAGGTGGTGGTCTGGTAGCTTCTGGAGTCCATCAAAAGTCTGACATGAATATTTAGAAGCAGGAACCTTCTTTTCCTTTCCTATGTGACCTCCCACCACACTGAAACGTCAGCACGAATGCCTTGTTGAAGGGGCCCTCACTGCCTTCTTGCTTCAGCCCTTCCCTGTGCCCCACTTCTGCTGGAGCTCAGAGAAAATCAGAAAGGTTTCTGGGGAAGGATACAGGGAGATGGAAATGGAAAGCAGTTGTCCATGTAGTCTGTTTTGATTGCCAAGACACTTTTTAAAAGATGATAGCACTGTATGCTCGTGCAGAATATCTCAGTTCCAACTAAGTCAGTTTTTAAGATTTTAAAAAATTCATAGATGAGGTTAAAAATAGGAAAGAGAAAAATACTGAAATGAAGCACAGAAATAAGTTGTTCTAAAAGTTAGTGTATTTGTTTTTCTTCAGTTCTGAGTGTCAAAAAAGATGTAAACTTTAATTTACTGCAAAAAGGTCATGTTTTAAGCCAATTCTCTGTGAATTTTCATACAAATCATTGAGTTCATCAGTGAAACATTCGCTTAGTGGACCCTACAACTTGGGTATAAGGCTATAGATTATTAATTTTCTCAATTAGTCTACTGATTGAAATGAACGTAATGTAATTTATGAAAAATAGTGATAGTCCTATTTCTAAATATAAACACATGTCAATACTGGTGGTTTTGTAAGGCATGTTGCATTGCTTATACTCATCCTTTCACAATCCTTATGCAGAAGGGTGTGAAGTTCTTAGGTTTATTTTGATAGCTGTTTTTGCTTTTCTCTGTTTGACATAAGCTTTAAATTCAAACTCTCCCCTGTCCACATGAGCATAGAGCTCCCAATATTATCGATAGTATCACTGAGAGATCAGAGGCAAACTTGATTTATCCCCACCCAGGCTGTATCCTGTATTCTTTACTGGGCTTCCATTTGCCTGTGAGTTACACAAGGAAAAGCTGCAAGGCTGTAGCTACACGGCAAATGTGGTTTGACTGTAGGATTTTGTTTTCCTTGGAACTTTTCAACTGTTCTGCTAGTATTGAATTCAAAGGAAAAGCAGATACATGGGCATTGTTGTAAGGATAGTAAAGGATTCCCCAGAGTGTTCGCTCTCGTTGTTTACGATATATACTTAAACATACATTTGAAGTGTTTAATGAAGGAGTTGACCTAAATCACAAGGATGCTGTTAAAAAAGCATTATAGCTATTTCAGCTGTCTGATGTACAATAGGTTAGGTCCCAAACTTGTGATGAAAGTATGTTGAAAACCTCTACCCTGGTCTGATGAAGTAGTCAGTGCAGTATTTACAGAACTTCATTCCTACATCTCAGTTAAGATAATTTAGACAGTTTGCTTGAACCAACTTGCCATTTTTTAGGGATTTGTCACATCTGTTTAATGATATTGTATGTGTTTAACTCCAAGTCATTTTTGATGTAGTTCATGTGTACAGGTTCCATTTTGTTTTCAATCATAACTTTGTCAGACTTTACAATGTGGGTTGAGTTTTTTTCATGTCACTTGTTTGTTATAAGGTAAAACTTCTCCAAAAAGGTTTAGTCCTTCCCAAGACCAAGGCCCCAAGAAAAAAAAAGTTTTGATAATGTTGAACCAAATTGTGGCATCCAGCTTGTGTGCTGAATGACTCCAGGATGCTGAGGAAACAGGTTTGTTATTTACGTAATGTAAAGATGCAGCAAAAAAGGATATATATCTACAATGGGTGAAATTCAGGTAGGACAGAGCTGTAATTCTGGCACTTCTGAACCTGGGAGTGATTAACTTTGTAACTCTAATCATGATTTTGTGCATTTTGTAATATGAATTTACTGATGTATGCCTGGTATTTAACCATCAGAAGATAAGACAATCAGCTTAATACTTCCTTCTTCCCCAAACTAGTGGAGGTTCTACATGTGGCTGAGTGGTAGTAACTGTTTCTAAACAGTCCTCTGATACACATCTGTTTTAGGGACAGCAAAAAATTAGCCTTAACCTATAAGCTAAATGTTACACAAACTAGTATATTTTTGCAGGTTTGTGTATTCTCTGGTATTGACTAAGATGACTTTACCACTAGAAAGTTCTATGTTGGGAATGCTTTTATGCAAGTGAGTAGCATTATTTTTGCTTGTGTCCTCATGAATAATTTTGATTATTGAAAGTGTATAAAGGTGGACACAATGCTTTTGAGATGTGAAGGCTAATTTTCATTAGTTTCTTTTAAGCACTATTTACAGAAGCAGAACATGTGAAAAATCCCATTTGTACTTTGGTGTGTATTTGAAATAGTATTTATTTGCACATAGTCATATTTTAAATCGACTGTTTGGCTGTCTCCTAGGAGTCAAAAGCTTCCTGAAAATGTTGCCTCAAGGTCATGGGTTCCTTGGGCTGTTAAAAGTAAACAGCAGTTTAGATTTAGAAGTTTTTAATATCTCCCAAGGGATATTTTTGCTTCCAGTTCTGACAGCTAACAGAACTGGTTAATCATATTTTAGATGCATGGTCCATGCTCATTTAAGGAAAAAATACTGAAGAATCTTAAAAGAAATTGGTATTAAAATGTCTTCTTCCGTGTCTAAGACTGGCACCTGGCTCTTTAAAAGGTCACCTTGTGCTAATGAAATTAGCAAATGTATCTCTACAGATTTTCTTTCAGAATGATTTCTTTCAACAGGATTCATAAGATTGTTCTTGGTGGTGGCAGTAGTAGCAATTTCTTTTCTCACTCTGTCGGTGTGTCTCCCTCTCTCTGCATTGCTAAAGCAAATTATAGCTCATATTGGTGATGGGAAATAAATGCCAATAAATGTTGACTGAAGAATTGCTATCTAATTATTCATGTGAAAGCTGCATAATCAAATTACGTATTTCTACTGCAAAACAGTAGATTTGCAAAAGTGTTGATTCTTGTACAGTCTGTGCTTTGGCACGTAGCAGCTGATCAATGTTTACTCTTTCCTCTTCAGGAATACACTTCCATTCCTTCCAGGAAGACATGAAAGTATGAGCTTTACTTGTTTTTTGCTGTTTTTTAATGGCTTTCTTTTTGTAAATTCTCAGACCTGGAATGTAAGACTTGTCACCTCGTCAATACTTCACTACATCCTAATAGAGCACATTATATATAGCAGAGAAATAGCACATTATATATAACAGAGAAATACTATCCAAGAAATAAATCTAATTCATTTAATCTTTAAATTCAAGTGGCTGTAGTTCAGAAGAACCCTCAGATAAGCAATGTGTTGAGTCTTCACTGTGATAACCTGTGGCACTGTTCATGCAAAATTACCCAATAACTGTGGAAGTAAATGTTAGCTACTTTTAAGTGCATAATATAAAGATGGGTTAGAGAAATAATTTATGGAAAATCTGCCCTTATTGTGCATTTGGGTAGTAATAAAGTTTTGGGACTTAAATGGTTGTACTGTTTTCCACGATCATCAGTCTGTTCTGCTTTTATTTTTCAAATCATGAGTTTGTATTAAATTAACAACCCTGTTGATCTGACTGAATGAGATGGACAGTAAGGCAGAGGAGAGATTTGCTCTCCCCTTTAAAAGCTACAGCTAAATATTTTGCATCTTCTTACAACAAGAACATGCTCACAGATTCTCTAAATTTTTAAGTTTATGCACAGATCTACTCAGTTTAAAATAACAAATGTTATAACTTGAAGCTGGTGCTGTACCTCTTTATCTTGTATTTGCTTAAAGGTATCCTCAGTCCACATACTTTTCTGCTTTTAAAAAATGCATATGGTATCATCATATCCAAGTGGCCTAAGCACAGAGCTGCAGAAAGGTAGGATGTGAGACCAGAGAAGTAAAAACACATAGTTCTGTGTCATCCCTGGAATGCTTGAAGAGTGATCCTCAACCAGGGAAAATCTGAGCAGCAGAATGTCACGGGCTGCTTGCACTTAGTTGTTGTTATGGGACTCTCGTGGCTGCCTGAGTCTGGCCCAGAGAGAACAGATTAGGTGTGCCTTGTATGTTGATGTGAACCAAGCTCTTGAACACGATGATAATGAACTTGTTGCTTTTTCTGCGTGGAACAGTGACTTCTATAATTACAAATACTTTTGAAAGTTACTCTGAAATATAATATACTTAAGGTGCTTCTTAAAAGCACTTTGCTGTGACTCAAATATGCCTTTTCCTAAATTTAATAGCATAGTGCTTCCTCTGTAAAGTAAGTAGCTTTATAAAAATTATTGCCCAAAATTTAATATTGTTACAAGATTTTATTTCTTTGTAACCTCTTAGGAAATCAGCTGGTTAGAGTTTTTCTATACTTTGTTAGTTTGTTCCACAGACTTTTGTGAAGAAAGTACACTTTCTTATCTAAAGAACAGAACATAAATGAGCTTACTCTTCTTTGCCTGCCCAAACAGTAACAGGTTCTCACTTCTACTAAGAAGTGAAAATAGGTGGTTAACTGTATGTGCTTATAAGTACCCTCCAGTTACCAATCTAATAAGGCTTTGTGCCTGCTAAATATGTCCATACCCACAAAAATGTTTGAAAAGATTCAGTAACACAGGTGGTATTACTTTCAGCGGGGTATGCAATGGAAGAAAATATTTCTTCCTCTTTTTTTGTCTAACTGTTACCTTGCGCAGAACAAAAGGAGGGCTTGAGCATATATATTCATAATAATTGGTAATCAGTAAATTCTTTGAGTGTGTCTCTTTTGCTTGCATTAAAAAGTATTTATCAAGCACCAAATGTGCAAGCCCAGCATTTTAAATATATAAATGGAGATCCATATGCTTCTCTCAAGTAAAGCTCATAATTTCAGTGGTTTTGTTGTGGTTTTTTCCCTGCCGTGGGTGTCCCAATATGTCACAATTGCTAATGAAGCAGTTTTTAAGGAGTTGTGTTTTACAATGCAGAGAGTGGAGGATGCTTTTTATACATTGGTGCGAGAGATTCGACAGTACAGAGTGAAAAAAATCAGCAAAGAAGAAAAGACTCCAGGGTGCGTGAAAATTAAAAAATGCCTTGTAATGTAACAGGGTAAGTTTTTACAAATCACTTGCCAAATGAAAATGATTGACAGTGTCTTGCAAATCGGACATTTTATGGTTAATTGATTACATAATTTAAGATATAAAACCAATCAGATTTCACCATAGTAGTCCTGAATAATACTCCTGGCAAACACCCAATTACTATGGATTTGCTTTGTTTCATGGGTTTTTGATAAAGAGATTAACAAGAAGTCTTTACTGCATATCAAGTTCTCCATCTGTGGAATGGAGACCTAGTTTTGTATCTGAAGAAGTTAAGAGGAAAAACTTTTATTACAGATATATTGCACATACTATTGAAGTGAATATTGATTGGACCTTTTTTTCGAACTCTAATGCTATGAGTGATTCATATTTTGACAAAATGGTAGCATTTTAGGTTTTTGAGGGCCTTTACAAAGTGGGGGGAGAAGCTACAGTGAAACAAAACTGTAGAGGGAAAAAACCCACAACAAAATCACCCCCCCCCTCAAAAAGAACCACCACCAAAAACAATTAAAAATTGTCACAAAATCAGGGTTTTTTCAGTATACTCCTGTAAGGAAAAAAAAGGAGGAGGAGAGGGAGGATGAAACTGTGATATGGAAGAAGTACTAGGTCTAAATCACTTCCAATGCTTTTTGAACAAACCATCAGAATATCTTGTTGCATATATTACTATACCATTAGTGCTTTACCTCTTACAACCCACTGTCCGTAGTGATGCAGTTACTCCTTTTGTACTTGTCCAACCGGAGGATGACCAAGAATTTCCCATTGTGTAAAAGAAAAACTGTTTGCTTTTCAAGGCGTTTTTTCACACTTCAGAATATCTTGCAGAGGGGTAGTGTAATTTGCCTTGTATCCTAAAGAAACTGTCATAGCCGTGGGAATATTCCCTTCAATAAGGGAGTTTCATTTCTCTGTTTGGGGAAAGGAGGAGAAATTTTGTTTCATTTCAGTTTTTACTAGATCTGCTCAGGTTTATTATATTCTCAGCTTTTAAGTGATGAATGGCTGCTCTGAGATAATTCTTTAGATGTTTCCTTAAAAAAAGATACACTTTGTGATATGTTTGTATCAAAGGTTTCCTTTGCAGGAAACTGGAAACTTCAGTTACGAAGCTCCTCAATCTTACATCCAAATATCAATAACATTGATGCCATGAAAATGCCTTGTTTTATTCTTTCCTACTTATCAAGAACCAACTAAGCAGCTTGGCAAGATTAGTTTTGATGAGAGCAATATGAATTAAATTGATTAAGCCTCCTTTGTGTAGCCTTCTGAAAACCAACTTTGCTGTTTCCTGTTGTCTTACTAACATAGCCATACCTCAAAGTGGAATTTCTTTTTGTATACTAGGACTTTAAAGATCCTGAATTCTGTCTGCTCTTCCTCTCTGTGGACTTCCTTGGGAGAAGGAGAATGGGATCATGGGAATTGTAGTTTTCATTATTTTTTTCAGTGGAAGCATCTTTTCAGATTTTAAGGTTCTTTTTGATAGCTCGGAGAGCATGCTGTCTTTCTACCAGCTTCCCGCTTTCTTTCTCCTGATGTCCAAGAGAAGTATAGTTTGTGTTGTTATTTTGGGGGTTTTTTTGTGGTTGTGTGGTTTGGTGTTTGTCCCCACTCTCCCCAGGATGAGGAAAATCTCTTTTGTCAATAATGGATATTGTTGGCTGGTGGGTTGGTTTTAGTTGTTTTTTTTTTCTCTCTCTGTACTTGATTTAGGAAATAGTGTTGGATATTAGACTCTAGAACTTTAAGAGTGTCTGCTCAGGGGAGGAAATATTTGCCTTCATACTCAAGTGAATCCACCCGAGAGTACTGAGAGAGCTGG
>NW_010526032.1:2551-8798 GCF_000687285.1 Phaethon lepturus | reverse complement strand
AATAATAATAATAATAATAATAATGATAATGTAAAATACATTACCTTCATTAAGCCAGTGTAAAAATAACCAAAACATTTGGCTTTTCTTGTTACTGCTTCTGAACAATAATGAAGCCCATCTGATGCCTTGAATTGTTCTTTATGGCATTTATTCTGCAGCCATCCCAGTTTGTCGTTCTTAGTCAGGATGCTCTTAAAGCCTTCCTCTTTATTAAGCAGCTGAGTTGCATGTGTTATACGTGAAATGGTTCTGTAGGTTTCTTTTCCCATTATACTTTGCCTTTCTGTGCTGAAGAGAATTTTTTTCTATTGAATTTCATTTTGCAGTTACAGCATTCAGGTAAGGCTACAGCATCTCCATATTTGTTCAGCTACTTACTGGAATTTTACGTTTAGCTGCATGGACTCATTTTTCCTGTTCAGAGAAGTTATACTTGAAAAATATGATCTTAAAAGCTATTATGAGAGATGAGCATAGACTCCTTTAAGTCTGTTTTCTGTTTGGTTGGTTGGTCGGTTTGGTTGTTGTCCAAATCTGAGTAACATGATTCATGGAATATAAGTGTAATTTTATTTCGTCTTGTTTCTGCTTGTTGAACTCTTCTTCCAGAATCCACAATAGATGATTTAGAAAATCAGCAGAACATTTATCTGAGAGTTGTGTATTTGTATATAGAATTGAACTGATTTTCGTTAAACCTTTCCCTATGTTATAAATAAATACTTGGTGCCTTCTAGCATCCTCCTCTTTTTAGGTATTCTCTTGTGAAGCTTTCAGGACAAAGCCAAGTGAAACAGAGTTTATCTGTTACCAAATAAGCATTTTGTGCTTGAATTAGAAAAATATAGACCAGATTGCTGTCAGACCTTCTGACATGTATGTGTGTTTTAAATCGGTATTTCAAACAATAACTGAAGATACCTATTGTGTGAAAGAGTGTTTTTTGTGTATTAAAGTGCATCAACTTCCCAGCACACAAATTGAAGTTTAAAAAGGATGACTTGAGCTATTTCTGCTCAAAAAATAAAATGTTCTTTTATCAATTTTGTGGCAAGCCCACTAGCTAATAGGTTGCAAATTGTTAAGTTTTCTGAGCTATATGCCTTGTCTTGGCTGCTTCTTAACCATTACATTGGCAAACAAGGATGAGCTCATCTGTATTGTGTGCATCACAACTCATCCAAATCTTTCATTGCGTTACAGTTTCCTTTTGGACTGAGGCCGCACTGCATTTTTGTATGCCATTTGCTACTCAAACTGTTTTGCATGTCAAAAATCTCCACTACAGATAAGTCCCATTTCTGTTACTCTATTTTCCATTTCATTAACGTGCACTAGTATCTCTCTATACGCTATTGCGTTTGTCCTAGCTTTTTAGGAGATTGGGGGATTATCATGACAGGCATTATATCTGAGCTGCTTAATTTATATCTGGTCTTTGATTATTTGGCACATTATGAAGTGTTAATTTTTGCACTCATTGAAAAGTGTAAGCAGATTCACAGGAAGTTTAACCAAATCTGTAGAATCGTGGCTTTACGCTTGTCTGACAGTATGCAGCAGATGTTCTGGATTTTCTAGACTGTGCAGATGTCCCAGAGACTTGAAAGACTTAAAAACTTGCATCAAAACCTTTGTAAAGGGAATGTGATTTTGGTGCTTTTGTTGTAGGTTCTTTAAACATTGTTACTCCAAAGTCTGTGAACAGGAGTGATAACTAAGGTATAAAATCCTTTGTTTGGATTTTGGGCCCTGATATTCCAGATTTAAAGATAAACACCAAGAATTTAATGCTCTTCAGAACCATTTTTTCCTCTGTTTTGGGACTGTATTTGGTATGTCACAATATCCTCTTCGGAGCTTTCTCAACTACATCGCAATATCCTCTTTTCCACGTGGATGCATGTACTGCAGACTTTCCCTCCCCAAAGATTTCCTTGTACTGTTGAAAACAGCAACTAAAAAGTCTCATGAAAATATCTGGAGCAAGCTGTGAAATTGTTTGTTTTGTTTTTGTAATTCAAAGTCAGACTATAAGACTTCAGGAGAGTCTGGCTACTTTTTTGATAAAAAGTAAATAAGCTGTAATTGATGTGTTTGTTTCTCATAATTTCTAGATCTATGAAGTATATTTAATATTTTTGCAAAGTATTTCAGATATTCTGTGTTTAGTACTTTGGGAAAAGTACGTCTTTCTGCATTAAGGCAATTTGAAAAACATTTGGTTCAGTTGGGCCCACTTCTCTAGCATAGATTATTGAATTTCATTGAAAGCCAACAATCTAATGACAGGTATCACCTGAACTGTAAAAACATGAACCTGCTCTAGTAATTACTCGTAGATGTTTTGAGACACGTAAAACTTCAATACCTATCACTCTGGCAGCTAGGTGGGCTTTGGTGTTGGTTTGGGATTTTTCTTTCCATATTCCTTAAATTAAAATTATTCTAAAGACTCGGGGAAAATTAAATACTTTAACCCTGTGTTTTCCTTAGTCACATAGTTGTTTTAATTTCAGGAGTTGTTTCTGAATAGGTAACCAGAAATTATTTATATAGGAGAAGTCTCCTATGTTAAGTGAACTCCTAGCACATCGTGTAGTTAATAAAAAAAGGACTGGGTAGATTATTCCCCCCCCCAAAGCACAAGGTAAAAAAGAGATGAATTTTTGTGTGATTGAAATGATGAAAACCTCATTTAAAACAAATTAAGAAGTATTTTGCTGAACTGATTTATTTCTCTGCAGCAGAACTTAGCTTAACCTTTTATTTCTCTTGCAAGAATGGCTTTGAGCGTAATTTAAACTGTCAAATGACATTTATCAAATGACGGTTTTGCCCTGTAACAGGCAAATGTCTTCCACAAAATTGATTAGCTGCTGACCTCATCCACCCTTTTCAGACCCTTCAAGGTAGATTTCAAAGAGTTGTAAAATAATCACTTCACTTTCAGTTTATACTTCGACACAAGGCGTTTACTGTCCCGGTAGCGATACTGCAGCGGGTTCCACATCTGGGAAGGAGAGGACGTAAACGCCTGCCTATAGCTCTGCCTGTCACCACCCAGCCCGTTGTGCTTTAACCTAAACCCTTACTCCATGCAACGCTGGAACAGCTTTGGAAATGGCTTTTTACGGGATAATAGAATTAATAAGATTAAGAAACTTCATCTTCTAGATGATTGTGCTGTAGTAATCAGGAAAGTGCTGTGTTTGGGAAGACCTGCAGGGTGTTCAGTTATCAAGAAGGTGCCAGAAGAATGGAGGATTATAGTCTTCTAAATGTGAAATTTTATACCCCCAGCGGTTTTCCTCTGTTGCATTCTTATTCTCCAGCCTTGTTTTCTAAGAGCAATCCATTAGAGGCCAATAGGCTTGCTTTTGTAAGCATTAACCTACCGGTAAATGAATTAACTGTGCCTTTGAAGAAGCCTGTGGCCCTGTCAAAATGGTGGCTCGGTGTCTGGATGAAAAGTACTGCCCGATGTTTTTTTCTCTTCAGAGCTCTGTGCAAGTTTCCTTGTCAAAGAAGAAGCTGAGATGCAGACGGTAAACATGAAAATCTCAGAACTGCTGGTGGTGTTAAAAGTTCAATTCTATTTTTAGACCTCAAGCATGTCTTTCTTCCAAAGTCTCTTCCACTCCCGCTTCCTCCACAATCTGTGTTTAAAACTACAGAAATTTGTGGAAAATGCACTTGACTTTCTCTCAGAGTAACAAACCGGTTGTGGCTTGTTTGTCTGGGCAGATCAGGCTGCCGTGAGCTGCCTTGCAGTTCAGAAAGAGAGTGGAGGGAGAAGCGGAGCTGAAAAGAAAGTAGCACGTCCGCCGCTTCAGCCTCAGCCGGCACGGGAGGGCACGGGGATTTTCCTGTGTGAAACTGCCGAGAGCCAGAACTGCCATGGAGGTGTTTTGTCAAGCTGCTCAGCACGAAAACACCTAATCCCTCCCTAGGTTCAGCTAGCGAGTCTGGCTGGCTGATACATTAAATTAAGAGGAAACGGTATCTGTGCTGCCTATGACAGCTGAGATATTAAATACAAGAAGCCACGTGCAGAATGAAGGCTTTAAATAGGAAGAGAGTTTCAAAAGGAACCACCGGGCACTGCTAAGTAGTCTGCATGTGATTTGTGATGTGCTTGGGATGAAATTTTGGACATTGATGTACATGGCTGCTTTGATTTTGTTCAGGGTTTTTGTTGTTGTGGGTTTTTTTAATTAATAATACCAGCTGTAATGTGTTACACAGGTTTCTTGCTGTAGCATCGCAGTCATAGGCATCAGCTTGTATCTGTTGGAGAACATTGTTCTGGCTCCTCTGGCTAAACGTGCAATATATGCTGTAGATTGCCTTTATTATAAGCTGCTTAAGTATCTCGTCTGCTTTGCATACAAGCAATTTATTGCTGCTTACGTTCTGACAGAATGGAAACTAATGTTTAATTATGCATTGCCCTAGTAATGTGGTGTTTAGGGTGAATGTATCTGAATTAAATAAGGGCCATTAATAATGCCTAACAATTTATGATATATTCATTGCTTGATTTCAAATCATATAAATTAGAGAAGCTTATTTGAAATGTCACCAATATAAGATGGCTTTGTGGGAACACCTCTCTGTGTGCTAATTTCAGAATCATTACCAGCTGAGTCTTACTATTTATTCAATGTCCAGTAGGCTTTTATTATTCCCTTATTTGCAGTTTAATTACAACCTCTGTTTTCTTGACAGTGTGAATTCAATCCTAAACCTGCAGGAGCAAAATGAGTTGCAATCAGTCGGTTTTTGCCTGAAAGCCTCCTTTCGCTTCGCCCCCCTCCCACCTGCCACGACCCAGCCGCAGCTCTCAGCAAATCCCTACAGCCACAATTTTTTGTACCATGTGTTTAAAGGGGCGATGCCAGTCTAAGGCTTTTAAAATTGTTCTTCCTTAAAGCTCGTAAGTCATGGGGGATGTCTCCATCTCACGTAACCACCTGGTTTTATACCAATATCACAGAAGATACCCGAGTAAGTTACTTACAGGGAGGTTTCTGGGTCACTTATTAATATCTTGTGTGCATGAGTTTACAAATGTTACTAATAGACATGGGGTATTTATACATAATGTGCATGATTACTGTGCAACTAAAATCTTAGTCATTCTTATAATATTCATATTAAAATAATCCGTTCTCTGATGCTATTATATGGGATTTAAATTCCTCAGAGATATAGAGTAAGTATTGTCTGTTTCAAATAACAAGGCAAACTGCAGCAAAATTTTGCATTGGCAACAAAGCAGGGCAGTTAAAGGATGTCGACTGCAGGACTAAAAGAACTTTCTTTCTCAGTATGATGCACGTGCGTTTATTGTAGAGATGCTATAAATGTGGATTCTCTTAGAAGTAATTGTAATTAAGTGAATGTTTGATCCTGAGACCTCAGCAACAAGTCAGTCCTCTGTCCAGTGAGCTCTTTCTGCTTCATTTATGTGTCGTGATTATCTCTTGTGGGAAATTATTTCTTGCTTATGATTTTGCTACATTCAGAAGTACTCCTTAGAGGAAAATTTATATTTTTTATTTCTTATGTAATTATTACAGCTATCGTAACACAGTTTCTGTTGTAATTGGGAATACTGAACTTTCATCCTCACGGCCGCATTTCATTTGCTATGCTAAGGGAGCTAGCTGTATTTAACTGGTAACACGAAGAGATGCACATAATACTTGGCAAAGGTATCACATGCTCCTTGCTTAAAATTTTGTGTCACGCTTGACGTTGAAACACAGAGGAAAAAAAACGAAAATTTTCATCTGAGATGAGTTGGAAGGCTCAAAATGTCTTCTTTGTGTTTCATATTTAGTGTCTTTCAGATGTGACTGTTTCTTTACACAGTGATGGCAAAGTGGAGAATTGATCCCTCTGACCTTTCCCTTTTCTTTTAGCTTTTCAAGAGCTGTTTGTGGGGGAGTTTTGGATATTATTGTTTCTTCTCCCTTCCCCCCACAATGTGGTTCCAGTTTCCACCAAGATCTAACGACATGGGTATTCCTTTCTATCTTGTGTGCACTTTCCAATCTGGCCTCATCAAATCTATCCTAAAAATGTACTATTGCACAAAGAACCAGACCTTATACTTGAAAGGTTTAAATTAATTAATGGCCTGTGCCTCTGGGACATGCCATTACTCAGCTGGTGTGCTATACCAGAGGTCATTTCTGCTGTGTGTTCATCACCTGCTTCCCCCCCCCCCCCCCCC
>NW_010526032.1:0-2476 GCF_000687285.1 Phaethon lepturus | reverse complement strand
ACAAAAAAAAAAAACCCAACCCCCCCCCCCCCCCAAAAAAAAAAACAAAAATGCCCAAACCAAAAACCTTCTGTTAGCCTGCATTTTTTGCTTGATTTGATGCGGGAATGTGTGCATGTGTGTGTATATACATTTACATCTTGTGGGGAACTTCCTGGGAGAATTATTTTGGAATTTTTGTTTAGAATAAAAGAATCTATAAAGTATACAAATACGAGCACATTTGGCTATGTTATTCCCCTACGCAGATGACATTTGTCAGGCCTACAGGCACAACTAAAACAGCCATTATAGCACAAATTTAAATATTCACAGCGTGAAAGCAATTCTATAGGTGTATTCAGGGAAAACTTTACATCAGTAAATTAAGAAAGTGAATGCATGTGAAAATTTGATCAATGCAATTTTGATAATCTAAAATCCAAATTTTCAAGCAAACTTGCAAATTGTAGATTGGTTATTTGAAGATCTGTGCATTCGGGATTTATGACAATTTTCAATGGAAGATATTCTTCGGATCACTTTTGGCTAGCATGGGAATGCATGTAGGTCTCTGTTATCCCTCTTTCACGCATGGAATTTTTTGTACAGTCTGGCAGTCTAAGAAAGTAGGTAATTCCGTATAAGCAAATCTAAAGTTTCATATCTCTGCATAATATATCTACTTGTCTCTAGTTTTATTTGTTCAACAGCTAGACTAGTTCTGCAGACTCATGAACCTGCCCTGTGGTTTCAGGGCGAGATTGATGTACATCGATATCAACTGTAGTAAAGAGCATGTATGTTAGAAGTAGTGATTTTTCGATCAACGTTTTGTTATTTTATGTCGTATTTAATGAGGTGTCAGCATGATTTATTAGGTTTGTACAGCTGTGTTTTCAAAAATTTACTGGAGTCTCTTCTTTCTCTCCCTTTGGAAGGAGGAAAAAATGTTCTCCCTACAACTCCAAGGAGCAGAGCACATTCAGCCCATCCCAGACATCTTTTTATTTCCTTTCTCCACTCTGCTATATAACTGCCATGCCTCTATCTAGAGCTTTTCAGGGCTTTCCAAAGAAGCATTCTGTAAAGAAAATTCCACAGATTTTATCAGTTTTTGTGTGGGCTGCAGGGATCTGAATAGTAAAACTGAGACATGGCAGGGAACATTACCGGGAGGTGAAAGTACTGAAAAGCCATGGGGCCACCTGACCTGCCTGCTTGCATTGGTCGCTTTCCTCTGCTTAAGAGCTAAAAGGCTCCTCACTGTTTTCTTATTCTGTTTAACTCCAGTTCTGCAAAAGGTCATGCTTGCAGTGAGTGCATTTTTTTTTTCCTCTAATATTTATAACCTGTAGCTGCTTCAGTGAAGGTCTCTCCACAAGCCTCTCTTAAGCAGGATAGCATTTACAAGCAACTAACAGCTTCCCAGTTGGAAAACAGCATTGGATAAGCAGTGCTAAGAGCAGAGGATCACCCCTGTGTTGCTATATCCACCCTAGTGGGCATCTGTATTCATTTAGAGTGGGTTTTCCTCCTAAACTCTGTAGAAAACTGCTGAAGCAATATGTGCCCCGCATGAGCAAAAACACTTGACCAGGTAATTCGAGATGTGTGGCCAGGGTGTAGAGCACCATAAGAACATAGGTAAAATGTATGTCATGGGTATTTGGCGACTGTTGTTGTGATGGGTATCTCATTCGTGATTTGAAAGCACTATTGCAAGCTCACAATTCTTTCTCTTACGTTTTAGTTAAAATTTACTAAAATAAGAGTAGATTAATACATGCAGTAATAAAAGCATCCTTAAAACTAGGTAACGGTGAAGTTGTCTACAATTTATCATAAAGATGTGGCCAGAGGTGGATTTCAAATATGTATGAGAAATCCTATTCTTGAGAAGACTGACAATATTTATTTCAAAACTAGAAAGAATAGATGATCCCCATAAATACAACAAAGTAAGGACAACCTTAGAACTTACTTCTGCACCTATTTCTAAGCAAAAATTTAGCTATTTAAATAGTTTGTCTGACTCGAACAATCAAAAAAATGCCTGAATGCTGTGACTTGCTAAAACTTGGCTGAGTTCTGCACTATTGGAAGAAACAAGCCTCTGCTTATGGAGCCCAAAGTGTGTGCATTCACATGTAAGCAAAATTTCATTTTATTTTCACTATATAGTTCAAGACACAGACATGTAAGACTAGCTTGTAAGCTGCAAAGGTAAATAGTCACTTGAAATACAGAATTTATCTTTGGAGCATGTAGCTCAATTGATGAAACAAGAACAGTGTGTTGGAATTAAAGACCAGTTTGCTGGCATCCTCATTGACCTTCCATAAAAAGTACACTCCAGGTGTGCTTTGAAGCACTTTTTTTTTCTGAAGCTAGTATAAATATGTAGTGCTGTTTCTTCTTTTCCAAAGTGTCTGTCTTATGATTACATTTAACCTGGAAAGAATAAACCTGCTTTTGCATTCTTCTTTTACTTACA
>NW_010526031.1:416-948 GCF_000687285.1 Phaethon lepturus | reverse complement strand
AAATCGCTTATAATAAGCCAGAAAAATTGCCATCGCCCCTGCCACCCCTCCCCCCCGGGTTTATTTAATGTCCGCCCCTATATATGTATACATCCAGCCCTATACGTGCACAAGCTGGCATCACCAGCAGCAAATCTCGGCTTTACACACCCTCGTTATTATTATTAATATTATTATTTTTCTTTAAAAACAGAGGGTTTGTCAACAAAGGAAAAGAAATACAACCTCGAGAGGAAATTAAGTCGCTACATTAAAGATATATATATATATGTCTTTACACGGCACCGGTATATCCAGGGAGAGAGATAAGATTAGATGATGGATGAGTAGGTGGGGAGGAAGGTGGGGGGATAGGTAGATGGGGAGGTTAGGAGGGGAAGGGTCACGCTTTAAATCTCACCCGTTAAACCTGAATTAAAGTTGCTGGAGGAAAGAGAGAGAGAGAGAAAAAAAAAAATAAAATAATAAAAATAAGGGAAAGGGGAGGGACTTGCATGCAAATAAAATAGAAAAGCCAACACCGTGTTAACCA
>NW_010526031.1:0-321 GCF_000687285.1 Phaethon lepturus | reverse complement strand
TTACGACATGGAGCTTGTGTCAATGGCTCCTTTGCCAGGGTGGGGAAAATTCCATACAATTCCAGAAAATCCCAGAAAATTCCATAAATCTCAATAAAATTCAATGAAAGCCCCTTTTCCGGAGAACTTTACACCCGCCGGGTTGCAAAAAAAAACCCCGAAACCCAAAAACCAAGACTAAAAGGAGGAGCTCTTGGGAGGCAAAGAGTTGCTCGTTAGTCAGCTCGCGCTTAATATTAATTATTGCCCCCGGCGAGCGAAACGCGCAGCCCCGCGGAAGAGAGGCGCAGCCCCGCGGAAGAGGCGCGGGGCTGGGGGTGG
>NW_010526030.1:1423-1655 GCF_000687285.1 Phaethon lepturus | reverse complement strand
CACTGGAGCGGCCCCACGCCTCCCTGCTGCGCCTGCTCCAGCGGGCGCCGCTCAACCCGGGGCCTGGCAGCAGGGTAAGCCCTGGCCTTCCTTCCCCAGTGCTGGGCTGGCCAAGAAACCTCCCACGGGGGTGCTGTAGCCGCAGGTGCAGGAGGTGCCCGGTGGTGCCCACGGTGGGGAGCGGAGCTACCTCCCGGAGCCTGTGTGCTTCATCGGCAGGGAAAGGCCCCGC
>NW_010526030.1:0-1374 GCF_000687285.1 Phaethon lepturus | reverse complement strand
ACCACTGGAGCCCGATCCCGAGGGGTATGGCCAACAGGTGCTTCCCACCTGTGCAGGGCAGCAGAACCTGTACAGATTGGAGATGTAACAGGCAGGAGAAAGAGATGTTTCTAAGGCGTTGTGAGGCCTTGGGCAGGACCCAGCCATCCCGCCTCCCTGCTCCCAACTGTCCTGCTTGTTTTGTAACAAGCTTCTAACGGCAGACATCACGTCTCTTCGGCTTGCCAGAAATAATCATTGCACATTCATTTTTTCCCTAGTATTTTCAACTTGTGACTAAGCATTCATCAGCAGTGCTAAAGGGAAGCACCCTGGGCTGGCTCCTCTGACGAGAGCAGATGACTTTGGTCCCGAGGCAAGGTCCACTATGGCCTGTATGACATTGCTGCCAGCCTGGATCACCGGTCTGCAACAGCCACTGCCCAGAGGGGGACCAGAGGACACAGACATGTGCCCATCTCATTGAGGAGAGCGTGTCACACCCGGCAGTACCAGGGGGGAAAGCCTCCGCAGAAAAGAGTTACCAAAAGCTTAAACTGTGTGAAATTCTCTGCCTGGCTCCCTAGGGATAGGGGTGTGTCACACTGGTCTCCCACTCCAGAGCTCCACGAGTGTTTGTCTCGCCACTCATGCGTGAGACACCCTGCCTCTCTCCCATGCCGTGGTGCTGTGCAGCCACTCCAGCCCCATCCCAGGAGCCATGGAGTGAGAACGGGCCATGTCATTCCTGAGCTGCATCCAGAACCCAGCAGCAGCACTGATTTTCCCCATGTTGAAGTTAAATCTTAACAGGCTCCGAGCAGGAGTCTTTCTGAGCAGGACAGACATGCCACACCCACCGTGAGTCACTTGGCAGGAACAAATTGCTTCAAACATTCATCTTGGCAGGGTCTTACCCAAGGACGAAATAAAGTCAAGACTAAAGTCGCAGACAGGAGAGAACCAGCAGCATCTCTCATTCATGATTTTTTTTGTCCAGGATTGGACACGGCAGTGATGAAATCGGTACCATGGGCTACAAATACCAAAAGGTACGGAATATACTTATTCCAGAGAGAGGTGGTGGGCTGCCCTGGTGAAACCCCTGCAGTAGGCACTGGCTCGTGACCTGGCTGAGCAGAGGAACCTGTTCATCCTGACGTTCAGCAGTAACTGAGGCATTTACACGATTGCTCTTGCAAAGTGTTTTACCAAGCGCCTGGACTCCCACACCCCCTTTCTTTCTGGCTGTGCCTCCAGCACAGGGCTTTGGAAACGCGGGTGTAAGAACAAAACCCCGACGGGCGCCGGATCCTCCGTCGGTTGGACAGGTTGGGTCAGGAGAGACGAAGTGCGAGACACCGCAAGCACCCGGCGTGCGGCCCCGGCCGGCTC
>NW_010526029.1:0-1228 GCF_000687285.1 Phaethon lepturus | reverse complement strand
CCGGCGGATGCTGAGCCCACGGAAGGACCGTGATCCCGGTGGATCCTGGGCTGCTGGACCCACAGGATGACCGTGATCCTGATGGATTCTGGGGGTGCCGGGCCCATAGCAGGACCGTGATCCTGATGGATCCCGGGGGTGTGCTAGGCCCACAGGATGACCATGATCCCGATGGATCCCGGGGATGCTGAGCCCACGGCAGGACCGTGATCCTGATGGATACCAGGGGGGTGCTGGCCCACGAGAGGGCTGTGATCCGGATAGATCCCGGAGGGGTTGCTAGGCTCACGACAGGACAATGATCCCGATGGATTCTGGGGTGCAGGGCCCATGGCAGGACCACGATCCCAATGGATCCTGGGGGGTGCTGAGCCAAGAGGGGGGACAGCACGGGTGGGCTGGCACACCCTGATCCCAGGGCGAAGAGGGATCTGCCAGGTGCCGAGCTCCCTGCTGGGGTGGGATCTGGCAGGATCCCTTGTGGGATCTCCTTTCCCTGGTCCCTTCACAGACTCAACATCGATGGCCTCCTGGTCTACTTCCCCTATGACTACATCTACCCCGAGCAGTTCTCCTACATGCTGGAGCTCAAGAGGACCTTGGACGCCAAGGTACAGCGGGATCTGGTGGTCCCCAGCCGGCTGGGATCCACCCACCCCTGGGGGCATCCCCGCCAGGGTGACACTGCTGATTTCGGCAGGGCCACGGTGTGCTGGAGATGCCCTCGGGGACCGGGAAGACGGTGTCACTGCTGTCACTCATCGTCGCCTATCAGCGGGTGAGCGCCAGTGCCTGATCCCCCCAGATCCCAGTTAATCCCAGCCTAGCAGATCCTAGCATCTCCTCTCTCCCTAGGCCCGGCCACTGGATCTCACGAAACTCATCTACTGCTCCCGCACAGTGCCGGAGATCGAAAAGGTGGGGTGAGGAGATGGGGGGAGCAGATCGCAGAGGGGATCCTGAGGGATCCGTCTGAGTGTCGCTGCCGCAGGTGATCGAGGAGCTGCGAAAGCTGATGGATTTCTACGAGAAGGAGCTGGGGGAGAAGGTGCCGTTCCTGGGGCTGGCGCTGAGCTCCAGGAAGAACCTCTGCATCCACCCCGAGGTGGGCAGGGGAGCGGGTGGGATCCGCTGGGGGCAGGGGGAGGTGGTCCCAGGGGGTCACGGTGGCAGCAGGGTGACCACGGGGGTGCAGGTGTCCTCGCTGCGCTTCGGGAAGGAGGTGGAC
>NW_010526028.1:0-1439 GCF_000687285.1 Phaethon lepturus | reverse complement strand
GGGGCTGGCTTCAGCCCTGCCGCTGGGGAGGCTTAGCTGCGGATGTTCGGGACCGCGACCGGCGTGGGTTTTGCGTGCGTTGTGGAAAAGCACTTGGTCGTACAGAAGCGCGCACGCAGGCTGGAGGAGGGCACGTGAACGTAATGCTTTCTGTTGATTCCAAAAGTCTCCATGAGGTTCGTATTAATATAATGATTGACAAGATCCTTGAACATAATTACACATATTAAAAACATTCCGAGTTCTGCCCAACAGCAATTTAGGAGAGAAACTTGATTTATTAATTTAACTGTGATTTCTTGTCTGTTATTACAATGAGTCAGAAGGACTGAAAACCTGCTAATTAAAACTCGTAACACTTCTGAGCGATGCAGAGGAGCAACAAACTTACATATTGCAAAGCAAATACTGATAGAGTCTTCCAAAAAGAAAAATTGGAAAAAAATGCTCTTGCCCTGGAAAGCAAGACTCTCCTCGTGCCTTTCCTAGGAGAAAAATATGGGAAAACGATACCATATACGTCATTCTTACTATGTTGAAATCTTGTCCTTGCAGCCGGAGCAAAACTGTAACAATGGGATGCTGGCTGCAGTTTGCCTTTGTTTTCATTGGCGAAAAACAAGGCGAGAAGCTTGAGGAGGGTGTAAATGCAAAGATACCAAATGGCAGCAGACTGCCTCGGCAGGAGCGAGCCCACACGCGGGGGAGCAGCAGACAATTAGGTCTTTTGTGTGTTTCTTCAGTGTCTCTCGCTCAGCCTCGAAGCGTTGCTCCTGCAAGGCCTGCCGCAGCTTCCCTGGAATCGTGGGAGGGCGGCTGGGCTTCCCTCTCGGGGGCTCTTTAAGGTGCCTTCAAACTTTTCTTTAACAAGGAGAGGCTTCTCGCGTTTTTATTTCCTTTTTTAAAAGATGAGTAATGCATCCTTTGCGTGTTTCTTTGCTTGATAGGAGAAGTTTGTAGGATGGTGTTAGTTTTAACTCTAAGTAGACGTGACTAAAAAGCAAGCTTGTCCGCTGGGGGAGCGGGGGCTCGGTCTGGGGCAGCGGTGCTGGGAGCTCCGCACCTCCCGTGGGGCTGGCTGCCGGCGGGAGCCGCCCTGGGGAGCCTGCGGAGAAGGGACGGGAAGCTATGGCCAGCGCGCCTGGAAACGGGCCTCGCTTTCCCTCCCGAATGACGGCGTGCTGTGCGGGGGCGAAGAGCTGCCGTGCCTTTGGGAGGCTCTAGAAATAGGAGAAAATTCTCTGGCTTTTTGCTGGGAGAGAAGGAGGTGGTGGAAGTGCAAGAGGAGGTGATGTATGGGTCCGGCTGGGTATCAGCCTCCCAAGGGGCTATCGAGCTTAATACATTCAGCTATAGTGTACCTATAAAGCTTAATGTTTCTATCCATAATGTGCTTGTTCAGGTTAAGCGTATTTATCTCTTATAGAAAATAAGTAGAA
>NW_010526027.1:6541-7485 GCF_000687285.1 Phaethon lepturus | reverse complement strand
GTTGCAGCCTCGCTGCTTCTGCCAGCTCCTCTGTGTCCCCAGAGCCATCCAGGCTCCTGGCCGTGCAGGACCGCTGTCTGGTGGTGCCCAGACCCCAAGTTGTTCTGTTGCTCAGGCAGAAGGATTTTTCTGGCTTTGTGGTGGTTTTCCCTGATGTTGCGGTTGACTGATGAAGCCAGACAGAGAACTTGGAAGCAAAACGTTCACAGCCTTTGGCGTAGCCTGGCTGTGACTCATGTGCGGGGTCTGGGTGGTTTTGCTTGTGCACGAGAGGAAGCAGAAGTTTCTGTCGAGCCTTTGTAGGGTTTTGTGTTTGCTTGTCCGCAGCTCTGGGGAAGAAGAAGGCTCAGGAGCTGAGCTGGCCCACAGAGGGGTCACCCTGCTCTCCCCACGTGCCCCTGCCTGCCGTGCAGCTGGGAGCTTTGGCTGCTCCCACTGGAGGGTTTTTTCCCCAAAATGTAGATGAGAGGTTCACGTTTTTAGGAAAATGGGATGCTAGGAGCGCGGATGGGTCCAACAGTGGCACAGTGAGGATGATGGGGCCCCTCCACACCAGCTCTTTGCTTGTCCCCAGACGTGAGGTGTGGGTGTGGGTGCCCCTCTCTCCTTTTCTGGCTGAACCTGCCACTGATTTTAGCATCCTCTTCGCCCCTGCGACTTGGCCGTGTTGTTCAGCCGAGCGGCTGCCAGTGATCCTCCTTTATCGCTGTTGCACCGGGAATTATCTCCTTCTCCCCCTGCCTCTCCCTTGCTTATTTCTAAGCCGGGCGCTGCCAGCTCCGAAGGCTTCTCAGCTTCGCTCTGACTGGTGCCTGGTGGCTACAGAGCCCCGACCTCCTCCTCACGCTCAGCGGGGAGGGCTGCTCCATCGCTGGTCACCCTGCCTGGGGTGGCCCTGGCTGGCTCCCTCCTGGGGCTTCGCACCCACGGCGCAGCAGCATCCG
>NW_010526027.1:4567-6280 GCF_000687285.1 Phaethon lepturus | reverse complement strand
CTCCTGGGGCTTCGCCCCCACGGCGCAGCAGCATCCGACTCGGGGTCCTGCCCAGCTGGCGGTGGGCATGAGGGATGTCACGGCAGGTCCATTTTGACTGGGGACGTGCTGTGCGTAATGTGGGCAGGGTATCGGTGAGGCCACAGCCTGCAGCGGGGAGAGCATGGCTGGTGGCTGATGGTCAGCAGGGAGCTGGCGGGGAGGAAATGGCTCCTTAAGTCATTAACGTCATCTTCGTTATTATTCCAGAGGAGGCAGGAGGCCACCCAGCTCCGGGGACTGGATTAAAGTCCCCGAGCCCTCCGGCTGCCCCGGCGAGGGAAGGGGGCTGCTGCGCCGCGGCCAGCAGCAGCACGGGTGCGTGGAGGAGAGCGGGGCGAGCTGCACCAGTTGTGTGAAGCCAGCCGGGACTGAGCCGCCGGCAGGATTAGTCCCAGGGCTCTGAGCAGAGACACTCAGAGAGCAGCTTTAATGCTTGGAGAAAGCTTTAAATTCTCTTATCCCATGGGGAAAGCAAAACACTTGAACTCTTTTGCGGTTATCTTTTGGCTGTTGGTGTCCGAGAGGAGGAAATGGCCTTTGTGTACACACGCGTGTTTTCCACCTGTGCTTGGAAAGGAAGAAAAATGCTGAATTTTTGGACTTTGAGTGAAGAAATGCACAGGGGAGTTAGCATTATATCTTCCTAACGCCGTCTGTGTGTCTGCAGTCCCTTGTGTTGCTCAAGTACAAGTTCATCTCCAAGCCGGTGGCCTTTCAGTGCCCGGGAGCGTGTGTGTCTGCATGTGCAGGGTTATGGGGCCGGTTTGAAAAGCCACTCTTGGATCCGCTCAGGTCACTGCAAGTAAGAACTTAATAGGATTCAGATCTCAGAGAGAATCTGCAGCTTGGAAAGCAATAAACATCTGCATTACTGCCTGTACATGGTGCCTGCCTTCAGCAGGCCTGGGAGCCCATGCAGAAGTGCCGTCTGTGGTGGCCCTGGTAGTGCCACCATTTGGGGCTGCCCCATGGCACTGGGCTTGAGTTCCCACATGGTCCTCATGGGTATTTTGAGGTTTCATCTCCTATAGTGTGTTTTGGCGGGTGCTGGCCCAGACCCTGCAGAGCCCTGACCCTGGGGTGGGTGCAGGAGAGGGCAGTGCTCTCGGGTGCCAGGGGCCCCGTTGGATGGGTCGCTCCACGGGGACTTGCCAGCTGGGATTACGCGTCCGCCTGCATCACGCTGGTGGTGGGCTTTGTCCTTTTCTAACATCTGCGTTTTCCCCTCTCCCGCTGTCTCGGCAGACCTGTCGGCAGCCAAGCGCAAGTTTGCGGACTCGCTCAATGAGTTTAAATTCCGCTGCATTGGTGACGCTGAAACGGATGATGAGATCTGCATAGGTGAGTCCTGGGTGCTGGTGCCATGGGTAGCCCTGAAGCCACGCTCCAGACCCCTGAGCTGAGCAGGCCCCGGGGGAGAAGCACACACGAGGGCACCAAGGGGCCTGGGAATTTGTCTGGGTGCTTTCCTGCTCATTTCTCCTGGTTCAACATCAGCAAAGCCTTACCCAGGAAATCAGTTCTTGCTTCTTGGCCTAAATCTAGCCCTGCCAGATAGGAAAGGAAGAAGATTGGCCGTATCTGAAACCATCTGGATTATCCATCCCTTTTGCATTGGAGAGCGGGGATCTGGGGATGTGGCTGTGGCTGAAGCACTGCAAGGGGCTGTGA
>NW_010526027.1:4262-4473 GCF_000687285.1 Phaethon lepturus | reverse complement strand
GAGCTTCTCGTGGCGCAGGGCAGCAGCTTCAGCCGCTTCCCTCCATGTTATCCCGCTTCTGCCCCAGCTGAACTTTTAGAGCTTATTGTGTGCATCATCTGGAGCCAGGAGAGCAAATGAGCTTTAGCCCTGATTTAACTTTGCTTATTTATTTGTGCCCAGCCTCTCAGCAAAAATAGCTTTCTCATCCGAGTCCCCCTTGCTGTGATGC
>NW_010526027.1:3878-4179 GCF_000687285.1 Phaethon lepturus | reverse complement strand
CAGGTTCGAGATGAAGGTGCGGTGTTTCTCTCTGGGGGTGGGCATGTGGTGCTGGGGATGCTCTGCTGCCAGATGCTTTTGTAGGCAACTGGAAGCCTTTCTGAGGGGAGTGCAATGGTGATTAAAAACCCCAAACAACCCCAAAACACAAGCAAACAAAAAATGCCTGTTCAGTCTCTTTCTTAATTTAAAAAGAAACCAAAACGTTGTTAAATGCTGACCGTGCGGGTGCGTCCCTTCCAGCCAAGTCTCTGCAGGAGTTCGCCACGGTGCTGCGGAACCTGGAGGACGAGCGGATGCG
>NW_010526027.1:2999-3553 GCF_000687285.1 Phaethon lepturus | reverse complement strand
TGCAGCGGCTGCAAACCCCACGGCCCCTTCCCTCGCCTGTGGCAGAGCTGCAGGGGAGCGCAGAGGGAGAGGAGGGGGGACTTGGTGGGGGTCACCCCTGAGGAGCACCAGTAGTGGCGTCTGGAAAATGGCCGGCACTGGTGCTGGTGGGGCTCGTGGGGGTGAGAGCAGGTTTGGCAGAGGCCCCACAGCCTCCCCCGGCCCTCAGCGGCACAGAGCCCGAGGGCGAAGCGTGCGGGTTTCCCTGGGCCGCGGGAGGGTTTCTGTGGGAAGGGCTGCTGAGCGGCTCGGGTGTCTGGGGCTGAGCTGGGCGAAAGGCGCTGAGTGAGTTGTACCTGTCTTTGCGTGTAGATCGAGAACGCCAGCGAGGTGCTGATCACGCCGCTGGAGAAGTTTCGCAAGGAGCAGATTGGGGCCGCTAAGGTAGGCTGCTGCTGCACTGAGCCGCTGTCTCCCCTGGGAGCCCCCGCTCAGGCTCAGGACCAGAGCCCAGAGCTGTGTGGCGATGGCCATGGTGGTGGCTGGGACCCGGCACGCTGCCGGGGTGGGGCCCG
>NW_010526027.1:882-2950 GCF_000687285.1 Phaethon lepturus | reverse complement strand
AGGAGGAGATGGCTTTGCGCTGCTGTGGGATGGAGACGGGGAAATCCAGCTCCTGGGAAAGTGCCTCAATGTTCCCAGTTCACCCACAACCAAGTAACATGCCAATGGCCAAAAATCACATGCCAGTTTAAGTGAAGTTTTTTTCTTCCTCCAAACCAGAATTAGCATTTTCTTAGAGGGGTTTCCAGTCTCCTGAGCCCCCCAGTCTGCACTTACCACCCTGGTGCGTCACTGGGCGGCCGCACGGGAATTTGGATGCTTCTGGCAGGGAGGGGCGCGCTTTTTTTTTTGGCACCGGTGTGGCTGCGGGCGGCTGTGAGACAGCCTGCCCCCCCCTTTCTTTCCTGCCTTTGTTCTGAAATTAAAACCACTGTCTGTGGCTCTCCTGTTGTTATAACAACCTGCTGCTGCCTGCAAGAAGCACATGCCAGCCCGACGGGGCCGTGTCTGCATGGCAGCGGTGTGCCCGACTCCCCACTGGCACGGGAGCCGCAGCAGCACTGCGGTGCAGCCCAGCCCGGCCAGGCTGTCCTGCTTCATGAGCTAAAAATCAAAGACAAAAAGGAGTGCTACAGAAAGGAGCCGGTCACTAGCAGGTGCCAGCGGTGGATTTCATACTGGCGTGTTGGGGTGGCAAGGCTGCCATGAGAGGTGCAGAAGAAGAGTTAGGTTGCTATTCTCCTTTAACGCTCCTGCCACAGACGCCAAATTACTGTGTCATCGTCCCGAGTGGCAGATGGGATAATCCATTGCAAAGGGTGTCAGGGGATAGGATGTGAAGTTGTGACGATGTGCTGGTTAGCAAGCACTTTCCTTGCTGTGGTGTTCTTGGGCCAGCCGTAGACCTGGACGTTTTGCTGAGCCTTGCGCTCTGGGAGTGGGGGGGGGGCTCCCCGAAGTCTTGGATTTTGGCAGTGCAAACCGCTTTTCTGTAGCTGCCCAGTGCTCACAGATCAAAGCAGCTTCACCTGCTTCCAGCTGATGCCCTTGGCCTTGGTCCCATCCCATGCTGTGCAGAAAGGGGTTAGCTCCCGCTTGCAGTCCTGCAGTGCTGTAGGGGTTCTGTGGACCCTCATGGCTGCCCCAGTGCGGTTGTGTTCAGCATCACACTTTTTGTTCTGTTTTGTAGGATGCCAAAAAGAAATACGACAAAGAGACGGAGAAGTATTGTGGTGTCCTAGAAAAGCACTTAAACTTGTCTTCTAAGAAGAAAGAATCCCAGCTTCAGGAGGTGAGAGCAACCTCTGGTTTCCATGTCTAGCAGTAACAATGGTGAGCTTTTTGAATGCTTTACGCAACTCATAGCATTGATTTTCCTGTCTGTAAAATCAGAGAGGTCCCAAAATGGATAGCAGTCAAAAAGGAGAGAGAGTTTATAATTAAAGAGTGCAACAGAAAGGAACTGGTTCTGCTGCAGGCTTCCCTTGTGCCAGCAGGGATCACGGATGCCTAGTTCCCTTCTCTGGAAGTGGCTGCACTGGCTTTGGGCTCCATGGGAGGAGTGATCAGGCTTAGCGTTTTTAAACTGCTTTAGGAGCCTATTACTGACTCGGGATGTAGTTAGCTGCTGTGGCAAATGCTCTTACTGGGTGAGTACACTGAATTTTCAATCGCTTCTTCCAAGTTTGGAATTCCCTGCACTGGCCCGACTGGGTTGGTCCCGGCAGGATGCACATCCTTGCTTGTGGGCATGGTGCTGGTGTGTTGCTGAGCCGTTTCTGGGGGAATTGGTGGGCGCAGGTGGTGGCTCCTGCACTGCAATAGCTGTGGCAGTGGCACAGTGCCCAGCAGAGCTGGGGACTCAAGAGAGCAGATAGATATTTGTGGTGCAAAGAATCATCTTCCACCAAATCAGGGTTGAAGAGGGGTAAGAATCAGGGTTGGCATGCCTGCAAGCCAGCTTTGCCCTTGCATAGGTGTTCTGAGTTTGTAAATAACTTACCATGTGGAAGCACCCATATGTCCCAGGAGATGGAGAGTCCGTTCTCATGGCTTTTAAATAACCCTTTAAACCTCTGGTTTAGTTCGCCTTTGAAATACTATTGCGAGACACAGGAGTGGAAGGGTT
>NW_010526027.1:0-204 GCF_000687285.1 Phaethon lepturus | reverse complement strand
GGGCGGTGGCTGTGTGTGGGTGCTGTGCGGGATGCGGGCAGTGGCTGTGTGCAGATGCGGTGCGGGATGCGGGCAGGAGCTGTGTGCGGATGCGGTGCGGGATGCGGTGCCGGGGCACGTGGAGCAGCGCTGGCTGCTGGTGCCACCTGCTGGCATCTTCCACCTCAAACCTTGACTTGGGCTTTTGCTGCGCAGGAGGCGGCT
>NW_010526026.1:14532-26011 GCF_000687285.1 Phaethon lepturus | reverse complement strand
CAACCTAGTGATTCTATGATTCTGTGATTTTTGGTAATAAGTAAATAAATAGTATTCATGATAATAGGAAGAGGTTTGTGAAGGCCACTGGACAGCTCTTTCTTCCTGCTGGGGACTCTTTTTACATGTGTGCTGTGCCTGCCAGAAGGGTAACAAGCCATCTTAGGGCCCAGGAGAGAACTGAGGGCTGCTGTGGAATTGGTCACTGGGGCACAAGTGCTTTTTGCACCTGCTGGTTACGGAGAGGAGGAACTGCGTGTTAGAACGAGGGAAGGCAACTGGGGAGCTTTGAAATGCTGGCAGTCACTCTAAATGCTCTGTGTCTAGGGTAGAAATGCCAGTCTCCTGAGGTCCAGCTGAGTGCTCCAAGGAGGAAAAGCAAAGGAAGAAGGCTTTCTCCTTTTTCCTTGCAAGACTGAAATGTTAAAGCAAGCTAAGGTTCTTCTTGCAACTTTTATGTGGATTTTTTGGGTCTTTTCATTGTCTGACCAGTCCCTGTCACATCTATTACTTTTCTTCTCCCTTAATTGTTTCTAACAGTGTAAGCTTGTCAAGCATGTGGGACACATTGTGTGAAATAAAACTTTGCCAGCACTTTATAGCCATTTCATTCTGATGATTGGCTCTTAGGATAGAGAACTTCCCATGGCTGCTTTCCTCTTCCAATCAGCTGCTCTGCCTCTCTGTAACACTGTGGAACTTGTAGACAAGCCCACGTCCAAAGAACAGGGAAGAAATTGGTTGTGCATACTTAGCAATGTTTCCTGCCTTTGTCTCTTAAACGCAGGCCTTGGCTGTCCTTGCAGGCAGTGTGCTTCATTGTTGTGACTCTTCCAGGATACTTTTGCTTGGCCTTATCTTCTGCCTTTTCCACTGCTGCTGTTGAAGCTTTCTTCACTGAGCCCCTTTCCTAAGTAGGTTTTTTTGCTTTCTTTATAGGACAAGTTTGGAAAGAGTTTGGTGGAGGACTTCCCCAGTGACTTTGTGGTGGATCTCAACCCCACAGTGGATGGGTATGCTAATCACAAGCTCAGTATTTGTAATGTTTCTGTCACTGAGAACTGAGTTTGTCAACAAGAGCTTGTCTGTCTTTCCTTGCAGTTCGTTCTTGTTCCCAGTGAAGTCGTTGTATAATCTGGATGAAGATGAAAGTCAGGGAGCCATTGCTATTAACCTCCTACCACTGGTGTCGCAGAGCGAGCTTGGCAGAGTCACTGATGGAATGAGTAACCAAAGTAAAAGGTACTTTGACACTTAGATTTGCAGTCATCTCTCAGTTAAAGGAATTGTTTTCATTTGTTGTGCTGCCTGCCAAAGTGCCTGTTAAGGATCTGGTCAGAAAATTTACCAGTTTGCAGTGTTCTTTTCTTTCTCTTGCTGTTAGACATACTCAGGTAGGTCTAGAGGCACAAGCTGGTGGGGAACCAGCAGTCTGTTCTGGCTCAGGCTGTTTAGGTGGTTTTGAGTAAGTCATGCTGTATCTGTCTTGTTTCCCATCTGTCATATGAGAATAATAGCTCGCTCTTCCAGTGTTCTGGTGGTATTGAATGCCATATTGAGGTGAATAGGCAACTTTAAGGTGGCAAAATTAATATTTTGCGGGACAATCCTCAGAAAGTCACCAAGGACTTAGTGTGTGTCAACAGTACGTGATTTGTTCTCACCTTCAATTATACTATGACAATGTAGACTTGTGCTCCAGAGCAAAACCACAAATATGCAGCCACAAGAGAAATTTGACTGAGAAATATGGGCTTTGTCTTTGGAGACTGGAACAGGAAGCATGTAAGAAATAAAAACACCCAATTAAACAGTAAGGCATCAAAGTTAAAAATAATAAAAGGCGCTTTTTTTTAACTGGCACCTTCATATCTTGCAGAATTTATTGTCATAAGATTTTGTTGAGATTTCAGTTGTGCTTAAAGAAAGACATGATCACTTTAAAATATAGCGACTTTACATGCATCTATGGAAAAGATATTAATTTTCATCACTCAGAATGTGAGCAATCGCATGCTGCAAAACATTCAAGGTTTCTCCACTGCTTACAGCTGTCTTGTAGTTTCTTCTGAGTTACTCCACTTTGCTTCCTACCAGAAAGAAATCTGACTCTGTTTTTTGTACGTTACTGCAGTTTTTCTGTTCTTACATGCTTTTCCAGAAAACTGGTGAACACCAATTTTTAATTGCTTGTTTTAACCATATGGTCCATTTCTTCTCTGCGTTGCTGGGACTTGCAAGAAGCAAAATAGACTGCATAGGCAAAGTGGCATGGGGAGGACATAGGACATAATGGAAAAGTGATGGGCATTCTGGAGGTATATAAAACACAGGACCCACTTAATTTCTGGTGTTTTTTTTTTCCCCACAGGGTAGTGTCACCGATATGTCTGTCACCCTGTTTCCGATTGCTGAGGCTCTACACTGGAGAGCAAAACAGTGGAAGCCTGGAGGAGATTGATGCCTTACTAGGTATGGGAAAGGGACCTTTTGTAGAGTGAGTCTGTTTGGCTTATTCCTGTCCCAGACCTGCAAAGACTTGCTGCAATTGTAAGAAGAATTGTGCAGTTTGTGAAGGAGGCTGAGATGCTCTGTTGCCCACAAAGGGAGACAATTGCTTTGTCTGGGGATGGAGTGGCTGATGAGGCTTACTCCAAATAGCTATTGGAACTGCCACAGGCTTTGGTAAAAGACTTTGTCCATGCAAAGACCAAAGAGTGGGTAGCAAACTCAGTCCAACGTGTTCTCTTCCTGCTCTGTCCCAGGTTGCCCCCTGTACCTGACTGACCTGGAGGTTGAAGAGAAGCTGGACTCTCTATCCAAGCAGGAACGGGAATTTCTCTGCTCACTCCTGTTCTATGCTCTCAACTGGTTTCGTGAGGTGAGTAGTGCCTTGTCTGCAGGTTCTGGAGTGTCACTGAGGAGTAGCACTTACAAGCACTAACCCTGGGCTTCAGGGATACAGTTGTTGACGAAGAGTCTTGCCTCTTGAAAACCTTCTCCAGCAAGGTCCTGGTGGTCTCTCCGTGTTCTTCTTTCATTTATCATTTATCCTTTATCCTGCTACTAGCAGCAACTCTGCTTTCTTGGACAGAGGCTCTAGGAACTGCCTTGTTGATGTGAATTTTCCTCCTGCTACTCAGCTGCAGTCTGTACTCTGGCACATTTTGGTGTATGAAAATCAGTTTTCCTGTTGCAGGGAGGATGCTGTAAACCCCAAATATATGTCTAAACTATGAAGGGGGCATCAGAAAGAAAAGGTCAGTCTCACCATGCTGGAGAGCAGAGGAGTTGCCAGCTGGTCAAGGGCATTGGTTGTTGCCTTCTGCTTGGCATGTGTGAGGCCCTGACTGCAGTATTGTCCAGTTTGGGGCTCCTATAGTTATTCTGGAGTGAGTCCAGCAAAGGCCACCACGCTGATGAGGGGCTGGAGCACATGGTGTATGAGGGGAGGTGGGAGAGCAGAGGTTGTTCAGCCTGGAGAGGGGAAGCCAGGTGGGAGGGCACATGTTGTGGTCTTTTATATGGTCTTTGTTACCTAACTGAAAGGTTGTGCTCCACTTCCAGAGAAGCTGTGCCCTTCTTGGAGATGCTCAGTGCTCTACTAGAAAAGTCTCTAAGAAACCTGTTTAGTTAATGCTGCTTTGAGCAGGGTGTTGGACTAGAGGCTTCCACAGGTCTCTTGCAAATTTGGTTGTGATTTTGTGTTTTTTTCTGTACCTCTGTGAGCTTACAGAAGGCTGAAATGCAGTGCCTTCAAGCAGATTTGGACAATGTGTTTGCTAACATTCAATGGTCAGTGGGAATGTTCCCTGATGGGTTTATTCGGGTAACAGGAGCTATGTCAGAGTTGGTGCACATATCCCCAGTCTTCCCTGTTCCTGCTCTTCTCCCAAGACTGCCTCTTTCCTGGCAGACCTGGGAAGTACCAGGGGGTCTCCAGAGCCACAAACAGCACAGAAACCTGGCAAGGTTAACATTAGACCTGTAGGTGTTGCTCTGTTGCTTTTTGTAGATTGCACCAATTATGTCCATGTTCTCTTGGGCTTCTGAAGAACTCTGTTCATGCAGTCTGGGTCTGGTCACACAGGCCACTTGTGCTGTGTGGTGTGCTTATTCAGGACTTGAGGATCTTATTCAGAAAAGAAAAAGTAGTAAAAGTGGGTACAAATCTCCGTAAGTCAGTGAGTTTCGTTTGTATCTCGAGGTTGTAAATGCCTTCTGCCAGCAAGAGGACGCGGAGATGAAGGGGAAAGTTTTGACTCGATTACAGAACATCACAGAGCTTCAGACTGTGCTGGGAAAATGCTTGGCAGGTGAGTATGAAACATGTGTACGTTCTGGGCCTGCACCAGCCATGAAGTGAAAGGGATTGGCTTAAACATCAGTGGAGGAAGTATATAGTAACACATACTGCATTTCTACAGTGGCCTAAGAGTTCATGTGTGGACAGCTATTGTTTTCAATTTGTCTGAGTCCAAACTGCTCTTCTCAATCACCTCCTCAGTGACATCTCTTTGACTGTTCCCAGACAGACTTGGCAGAATCTGCCCGAGTATGGTGGATACTGGCGTAAACCAGCCTCTATCCTAAAGAAACAGTGTGTTTCTCCAGTATTCAAGTTGTAACAAGCTGTTAAGGGATGTTATAAGCACCTGCTGCCTCCAGTTGCTCTGGGGCCATGAATTCTTCCTGCCCAACCGCTGGAGCCCAGCGTGGAGACTCGGGGGTCTCTCTCTCAGGCTGATGGGCACAGCTACACAGGCACTGAGACTCTCACTCGCTCCAGTTGCTGGCACCTCAGGCCTGGGGTAGTCCAACTCTAGTTGCTGGCCCAGTGTTTACTCACACAGGTCTCACCAGTAGTTGACATTTAGTCCTTGCAGCGCACACACACACAGAGGATAGCAAGATTACACTGAAATATTATTAAGAAAGTACTTAATAAGAAGATAGGAGAGACTGCAGTGATCAGGCACAGAGTTCACTCAGACAAGCATACTGATTGGACATTTCTACTGACCAGTAATGCTTTACTCATGGCCAGTCCATTTTACACTGTTTCTGCCCATTCCCCTCTTTGTTCTTCCTGACCCCATTTCCCTGCACATTCCTTCACTAATTTGCATAGTTCTAACCCCCACCTACATCAGAATATCCCAAATCCTCAAGTTCTTCTTTTTCGTCCCACCTTATCAGTTACAAAGTCCAGGTATCCCTCCCCAAAGCCATGCCTGGGCTTTCTTAATGGCCCATCAATTACAAACTGGAGACTTCTGGTCTTTGACATTGTCTCTATTATCCCTTGTCTACTAGGTTTATGTCTGTCCTTGTTTATGGCTTCCCCCTTTACTTACTATTTCCTTTTACATTGAAAAGGTCTTTGATAAGATAAACATAATGAAGAATGCACTGTCACCTTCCACATACCCTTACACAAGCTATCCATTAGGAGCTGTGTTTGTAAACCAACAGACCGACTTCATCCTAAATGAAGTACAACCTCAGCACCTTTCTGGTGCTCTGAGAGCACTACAAGGCCAGCATGGAAAGGGCTCAGAGGTGCTGGAACGGCCCTTTAAGCTTTACTAACATGGACAGATGTCCAAGGACAGCTGAGTGTTTGTTATCCTCCCTTGCTGGAGGAATGCAGAGAGCTGTAATTCCAGTGCAGTGCGGACATATGATAAGGCTAATTGGAGCTAAATGCACGTAAGCAAAGCACAGAGTGACATTCACCAGGATGGTGAAATATATGGTATTTCCTCTAGATATGTATCTTGCTTATATTTTGTCATTCAGGAGCTGAACTAACCCAATTTCTACATTTTGGCTCTTTCAGCAACCCCTGGCTATGTCCCGCCACCAGCTACTTTTGATTCTGAAGCCCTGGAGGCAGTACCATCCATTAATGCTGTTGGTCCAGTGAGAAAAAGGAATGGTAACGAAAGTTTAAAACATTCAAGCAAACAGATGTGATGTGGGGTTTGACTGGCATTATTGCACTGCATCCATTGCACCTGTGTGTGCATAAAGCACAGAACTCCTGGCAAGGTCTGTCTACCTTGAAATTTTATCTCATCAACTCCTGTTGCAGCTGAAGTGGGGATGTAAAAATATTCCACTCCAAACAGGTGTTGGATAGCTTAGCATTTAACAGTGAAAATCCAGGGCTTTCATTGACTGTTTTCACCCGCCAAAGTATTTTCTGCAGCAGTAAGTTCTTCTGCCTTTGAGAGGTTGGTGCAATTGTCCAGTACTGAACCTGTGGCTTGAGCTGCCTTGCAAATCCCTGGCCTTTAGGTTGTACCTAACTGATCTCTTAGGAACCTTGTTATGGTTGTACTGCACAAGAAAAGTCTTCTTTCGTCCTTTCCCATTGCTAGCTCCCACAGAGAAGAAACTTGCCTTTCAGTTTTTCAATGTGAAGTAGATTTGCTTTGCTCTTTATGCCTCTAATTCTATTTCTAGTTCAGATTAACATTTCCTGGGAACGTGTGTGCCTTTAAGCCAAACCGGACTTGAAAAATTCACATTCCATTCAATGAAAACAACTGGAGGAGGCCACAGATCAGAGACCCCTTTTCTGCTGTGACAAACCCATTCTGCAGGGGCTGGGCCTGTCATGTAAGAGTGATTAAGGCAGAAGGAAAGTTATGACTATGTTCTGCAGACACAAAGGGGATCCATCATTTTAGATACTTTATTTTGAAGGAGCAGAAGTGCTCAGACTGGTATGCCCAGACCAGACCAAGAGATTCCTGACCTTAGCTTGTCTTGTCTCCAAAAAAATCAGTGAGTGCTGTGATCATGGGTTGCAGCCTTGAGAACACAGAGTGTTGACACCAAACTTGCTCCTCCATTGGGTCTGCAGCATCTCATTGTAGACGAGACAAATTAAACCGTTTACTGACAACAAATAGGGAAGGCTTCTCTCTCCCCCTCACACCTGCACTCTCAGCTGCCTGATTTCCTGCCCTGTATTATTACATGGTAGCTGTTTTGGCTATTTACTTCTTGTTAGGTTAGTTTTTTGCTGTTTTAGCAAGTTGACTGCTTAACCAGTGATCAGGCTTCCTGAGTCAGTGCAAGGCAAATGTCAGGTGTGTGTGTGGCTGGGAACAGGAGAAAGGTAGGAGGAGAAGCAGGACTACCCCTGAGCCATTAGATCAGCTCAAATACTGTCATAAAATCTAGCCTAGGACTATTCCTCAGAGGATAGGGAACAAGGAGCTCCTTAGGAGAGACACATCAAATTCACTTTCCCATCTGATTCAGAGGGTTTATTTATTATGTCATGGAAGATCTTCTCCTGTCTGACTCTGTTTTTCTAAAGATAATGCAATAAAAGATGCAACTTAATTGATATTGTTTCACTTTATGGCCTGGCCCCCAGAAAGGATCACAGAGGTACAAAAGCAGAAGTCTCTGATGCTCATCAGCACAGCAGTTATAAAATGGCAGATGAAAGTGTATGCCAAACTTCACTCTTGTTGGGGATTTCCTTGAGCATTCCCTTCTCCAGGTTGCTTATGAAGCTGAGTACAACCAATTCCTGAAGGACTCAATGGCTGATTCCATCTGAAAGTTGTACATTAAGTATTATCCTTTGCTTCTCCTCTAACAAGCTTTCAGTCCAAGAAAGTGCTATTCCAGTTCAGTTTCTTAGCGTTTCTGATGTAAAACCTTGTCAAAGTCTTTCTGGAAATCTAAATCTCTTCTGGCTGATACATCCCTTTTATCCACATGATACCGACACCCTGGCAGGCTAGTGAGGCAAGGTTTTCCTTTGCAGAAGCCTTGCTGACTGTTCCCCAACAGACTGTATGTCTGTATGCTCAGTGATCTAATTTTTTATTGTAGACAACTGCTGTTTTCCCAGTGATGGAGGACAGATTCACTGGTCTTTAATTCCCTGGATTCCCATTAGATCCCTTTTTATTAAGAGGAATTATATTGGCAAGCTATCAGTCCTCTGGCACTGTGGGCAGCAGTTCTGAAATGTTGCATTTCAGTCCCTTTAGGGACCTTGTGTGAATGTCACCTCACCCTGGTGGCTTATTGGCTGGCTGTTTGGTCTAATACATCCTGTGCAATTACTTGAAATCAATGTAGTTTCTTTAATCTCTCCACTACATAGTGTGTCAAGTCCCTACTGTCAGGTCAGAATCTCCCTACCATTGTCAGCAGTGAAGACAGTTGCAATTAATTCATTGTGTTACTCTGCTGTTGGCTTGGCATCCCTGCAAGTCCCTTCTACAGTTGTGTCTTATCTTCCTTTTCCAGGTCCTCTTCCTTTCTCAATACTGTGTCTGAGTAAGAAACATTAAGTTTTGGTTCAAGCATTTTGTAAGATGATGTCCCACTCATTTTTGCAATCACTTCATAATGTTTAAACTACACTAAGAACAGTGAGACTCACTTTAATTTTTTACTGCAATTTTATAGAAGAGAAGCTGGTTGTGGGGGATCCCCAAATCCATTTGACTCTCTCTTGGACCGTGGTCGTGGCTATGGATGACACACAACCTGTGCATGCTCCATGCTTTCTTAGGGCCGATTAAAGTACAACCTGTGCTGTTTCCCTGTATGCAAGGGCTGTATAGTGTTGAGCGCAGTGTAGCCTTTGTTTCTGAAGTTGCTTTTTTCTTTAAGGCAGGAAAAAAAAGGCTGATGGCAGCAAAGCCTGCTCTGCAGATCGTTCTCAAGCAGATGACAGTTCTGAGGGAAACCAGCCTGATACTGAGCTCTCTGAGCTGGAGAAGGTAGGTGTATGCTCCTGGGCACTCGCAAGAAAGACAGACTAGGGGAGATGACATAGAAGCATAAACAAAAGCTTTGAGAGGGATTGTTAATTTCAAAAGTTAATCACAGTCCAGTGGTTCAATTCTGCTTTCTGTCACCTGCCTTACTTCTGAATTTTGAAAATTATCTGCTGCAGAGACCAGCCACTCTTCAACAGGCAGTGTGGTTCAGGGCAGAGCAAATGTGCAGGATTATCAATAACATCATTAGTTACTCTCTGGTTAAGACTATGGAAGGTTTCTGTTTTAAGCCAGCACCCCATCTCTCAAATTACTGCAATAACCTGCCATTCCTAGACTCAGGTCAGAAATTGTTAGGTGAATCTGGAAAATATAGACCCTGGTAAAGACCGTATCTCCCACTGATTCTAGCAGGCTTCAGTCACAGGTGCTCATTTTGCAAATTTCCCTTCAGGTATTTAATCAATGTATTTGTGATAAGGCATCTTTAAAATTATCCATTTCGTCACATGCTAAGAACTACTTCCCAAACCTATCAACTAACTAATTATTAGATTTTGTTTCCTGTTCTTTTGAACACGCTCTTAACACTATTATCATCACGTCTGGAATGCAAGATCTGTGCTGGCTGAAAGAAAGAAGCCAGGGAAGTGTGCCCAGCTTTGGGCTCAGCATCCCACAAGGCCCCACTTCTATCACTGTTGCTAATAACTGTTTTTCAGAGTACATTTAATCAATTTCCCAATGTAAATATGCTTCTCCTACTTCCCTACTATTGTACAGATATGTAACAGAGTCAGATATGATAACAAAGTTACTTAAGTACCAGGGAATAAGCAAAGCCTCAAATAGTTTTGGAAAGGAATGTACCTAATCTATCTTACTTAACTAGGGCACTGGTCCTGGACAAATCCTTAGGTGCCGTGCCCTGCCCAGGATGACTGAATACAGAAATCCTGTTGAAAGCCACATGTAACGTACATTGGCTCCCATGACAGGGTTGTGTGGAGCAAATCTCTTAAGAACTTACAGATTGTCACCCAGAGACAACAGAGCATCCCATAGTTTACCATCCTGGTACTTATCAAAGATAAAACCATTTGCCTTCATCTCTTATGGTGCTTATGGTGCTTGGTCATTCACCAAGTCCAGAATGGGTTTCACAATGGCCACTGGTTCACAGAAAGGGGATAGCAAAGGTTAGTCCAGTTTCCTAAGGTATTTTTTTCTAGAAAAAATCTAGCGACTTGTACAGTCCAAAATGAAAATGCTTCTATGTGCTTGTCTCTCTACTAGTTGTTGTGAATTCTTCCTAGTCTTTTTTCAACTTGGCACAAAATACAGAAATCTGTGTGAAAAAAATAGCTTTATTTGAGCTAGAAGGTCTTATAATCTTGCAGGTTGCAACCTCAGTTCTGCCATTTACTTTTCAGACTACCGCTGAGAGAGAGGCAGGTAATCCTCTGGCACAACTGCAGAGTTACCGCCCGTACTTCCGAGAGTTAGACCTCGAAGTGTTCACCGTACTGCACTGTGGGTTGCTGACAAAGTCTGTCTTGGACACAGAGATGCATACAGAGGTGAAGGGAACAGCGTAAAACTATACTGATCAGGCTTTGTGTAACTGCCTGTCTTGGAGGCCTTGCCTCCTTCTGCTCCATTAAAATGAAGAGAAGACTGATGTTAAGATGTGTTGGTCCTGGGCTGTGAGCTAAGTGCCGGGAGAGAATTTGCCCTCACAGAAACCAAAGTGCTTCAGGGCACTGAGATAAAGAGGACTTGCCTGAGAACAGCAAACAGCAATGTTAAAAACCAAAGTAATATAAATGTTGCGTAAAAGGAAAAAAGATACAGTATGACGTGTATAGACCTAATGGAAACAAAGGAGCTTTAATGCTGAACACTACCTGCTGTAGGATGTTAAATACACTAAGGCAGCTTGCCTATTGTAAAAGAACCTATGACATTTAAGTAAAGTCCGTATTGCAAATAGTCAAGTGTCTCAAGGCATCAGCAGATTGGAAACTCAGCACAAATGTGGGACTGGTGTCGTGGATGTGCCCTCAGTGGGCAGGGTCCTGTTTATCATCTTGGAACTTATCTAAAACTCCATTACTATGGATGTAGAAAGCAGAAGTGCTTAATTTTGTTACCCTCTTTGTAGGCAGGCTGAGACCATCTGGAGCCTAATTTTGTTAGGCTACAGTAAGATTAGTAAAATGTGAAATGGCCATGGCAGGCTGGAGTCCAGCCTGGCCTGCTCCAAGGACAACTGTCTCTGTGCATGCAGGTCACAGGCCAGCTGGAAGACTGACAAGTCTCTTGGGCTGTGTGGCATTATTTTGCATTACTTCTTGACTATTACTCAATTGGTGAATTTTGTGACTCTGGGCCTAAACCTCTTTTTATCCTTAGGTGCTTATTTTCAATGTCAATGTATATAAATCAGTTTTCTCCCAGTAGTTAAGTGTTATTGACACTGCCTCAGCTATGTTCAGAGCACCAGGTTTGCTTCATGCTTTGAGTAACCAGAACCAATGCCCCATACCTGCTGTGGCGGAGACATAAAACCCTAGCATCTACCAAGCAGGTCCCTGGCTGAGGTTAACTAAGCCAGGAGTCATAACTGGAAATAGAGGGGGAGAACCTGAGCTTCAAGGCACTACAATTACATGCTGGGTCCTGGGACTGACTGTTCTTGTAATTGCAGGCTC
>NW_010526026.1:0-14501 GCF_000687285.1 Phaethon lepturus | reverse complement strand
CTGCTGAACTTTGCTTTCTTCTGGATGACCTGTGCTGGAAGCTGGATCATGTGCTGATCCCGGGCTCCACAAGGAGAGTGCCCTTTCCAAAGGCAAGTACAGCAGCAGCCGATGGGACTACGCCTGGGCTGAGCCAGAGCACATCAGCGGCCTTCAGGCCTTTCCTGAGAGAAATGTTTCTCAGAATTATTTTCACCTAACACTTAAATGGAAGTCTGATGCCCAACTGTGTGTCAGAGCAGTGCTTGCTCTTTCAAAAGAGATTTCTGTACCACTTCCCTCACTGAAGTGTTTGCAGCACTTTGTTCTCTGCATGTCTCAGGAGAGGGTGTATAATTGAGGCCTTGTAGTCTCAAAATTCAAGTGACTTTTTTTCTAGCCCTCCTTGGGGAGACTGGCTCTGCTGTTCAAGAAGCAGCTCAGGTTAGGCAGACCAGATAGCTGCCGGATCCAAGCTGCCAGATCTGGTTCTGCTTTTTCTGTAGTCTTTAGAAGAACACTCTGAGTGCAGTCATTCCTTGCATGCCTGGCTGATGCCTTCAGGAGGAAAGTAAATCTGTGTGTCCCATTGCATTAAACTAAGAAATTCACTACAATCTGATGGACCCCATCATGTTCAGTGATCTTTCTCCTTGTCTTTCTACCTGTCTTAATTCCCACGTGCAGAGACTGTCTTCTCTTAGTGTTTGAGTAAAATGTAAAAGATCTACATGCCACATCTGTTTTATTCTTTTAATCAAATGTTATCCACTTGTTTGAGTTGGTGATGGCTGTTCAGCAGAAGCCAACTTTCTTATTCTGTGACCCTTCCTGACAGAGTGTATGACAGCAGGAATTGCACTGCTCAGAAGCAGTCTAAGAGGTGGCGCTTGATGCGAAGTTATTCTCAAGTAAGTCTGATGAGGTGACTTTTAATCTTTTGGGTTTGCTGCAGGAAAGAGGCTGCAAGGATATTGGCTTTTCCCACCTGTGTCAGAGATCTCCCAAGGAAGTTGCTGTGTGTGTAGTCAAGCTACTAAAGCCGCTGTGTAATCACATGGAGAACATGCACAACTACTTCCAGGTCAGTGGGCAGCAATTTTGACTCAAACTGTCAAGTTTTGTCACTTCTAAAGGTATTTTTCATTTTGTTTGTGGGAAAAAGAGTCTCGCTTTGTTTTCTTCAGGGTTTGTAACCATGGAGTTTACGGAGATGGATTCTTGTGCCATTATCTTTCCTTGGAATAGCATTTAATGAATTATTTGTTCTGTATTAAAGGCAGTTGTTATACAAAATCGGGGTGTGGAAGATGAGCCACGACTGAACATCCAGGAGCACCAGCTGATGTCCTTTTGTTACCAACAGCTGTTACTAACCTTTCGTTCCCTATTTGCTTGGTGAGTTTAAACAAAAGAGTATATAGTTGCCTAAATGAGCATAGTCTGTTTATTGCGTCCTCTTCTTGTTCCTTTTCTTTAAAGTGTTTGTACCCAGCAAATGGTCTGTCAGCCATGCAGAACAACACGCTGCACTGGTTGCAGACTTTTAAGGAGTTTATAGTTATGTCAAGCTTCATTACCTGATCCTGAGCTGAACTAAAACTGTAGGTCATTAACAGTGAATGTATGATGAGGCACTGAACTGGCTAGTATTCAATGTGGTTTTGGATCAAAACCAGCATAAGTGGCATACTGGCACACCTAGCTGTGCAACTTCCATTCTACCTAGGGATCTTGGGATGTCTTAGCCAGTAAGTCCCCTCATCCTTTGCTAAATAGTCACTTCCTGAATCCTGAGCAATGAAAGAATTTCTTTTGCCAACGGGAAAGGATGAATGTGTACTTCATTGACGAAAAGTCTGTGCTGCTGATGCACTCGAACTGGATTCATAAATGCCAAACTCAATGCCTGTGCAGCCTGGATTTGACCTCTGCACCTGCTAATATAATGCAGGATAGCATTACAGAAGTTCTTTCTGAACCCTAATTTAGATCTGTGTGTGGAAAGTGTTTTACCTTTGTACTTAAAAAAACAGTAGCAACTGTGTAAAAAGTGTCTGAGGTCTGCTTCTCCTGTTGGCCAGTGCTGGAGCCTCAGGGATCCTGATTCACTCCTGAATATTCCTGGATTAGTCATTTTCTCATTAACCAGTATGAATGTTGGTTGTTCCTGAGTGTACCCACCGTGTAAACCAAAGAAACTGGCCCACTTTGTAACCACAGGCAACTCAAGATAAATTTTGTTGTTCAGTTTGGATAGAGAGTAACATAATTCTGTTTTGCTGTAGGTCAGGCAGCCATATATTTGGGCTACCTGTCCAGCTACTGAAGTCCAACAGCCGAATTACAACTCCTTTTAAATACATTTAATCAAGCCCTCTTATATTACTGATTGTTAATTAACTTGTGTGTTAAAGGTGCACTTGAGCATTATTGTTATCAAGTCTTTGCATTCAGTCTATAGATCTAGAACACGGAGGCATTTGAGCCTTTCCAGAATGCGTATCCTCACTGAATGATTTCACAGACACCGGTATTTCAAAGAATTAATGAAGAGCTCTGCAGTTTTCCTCCCTGTTAGGCTTCTACCTGTTGTTCAAGAGGTGACCAGCCACTATTACTGCACTTGCACAGCAACTGTCATTAGACATCCTCTTTTTTTCAGGTCTGCATAGCATTATTTTAGTATATATGAACCTCCACTTATGTGAAATGGCCTGTCCTCTCCTAGCCAGGTCTGCAGTCTAACTGAAAAGTTAGTATTGTGTGTGCACAAGGTTTTCCGTTCCTTGGAAAAGATAAACTGTGTATGAACTAAGTTTGTGGTCAGAATCAGTTTTCAGTTTTTTGTGTCCCCTTTTAAATTTCATTTGCAGGATTCTTCTTGCATATTCAGCTTCTTTATTTTTCTTGTTGCAAAAATATGCCCAGATATGCTTTTGCATCTGATACCTCTCTTCCTGCTAGTCTGATGATGAACTGAATATTTTTTTTTCTCCCCCCTCAGGAATGGTTTTTCTCAGCACGAAAATACTGACTTGCTGAGGTCAGCTCTCCAGGTGCTTGCAGGAAGGCTAAAGCCAGGAGAGACAGAGTTTCTTCTTCTGGAGGAACTGATAAGGTAGAATCAGTATTTCCCAAGCTCTGAAAGGGATGAACGTCAAGCAGTTTTCTCTGTTTTGTGTGAGCATGATGGGTGTTTGGGATTTCTCATAGAGACCATACTATCTTCAGAGCACTTTGTATTTAATTGAATGGTAGTGCAGTCAAACCTAATGAAAAGGAGTTACTGGATTATAAAATACGCATTAATCTATGGATCTCATTTGTTTCTATGCTGCTTGAGACTCGGGGATTAGTAGGATTCGCAGGAGGAATGCGTATGTTCTGGATAGTTAAAATGCCTAAAGGAGCACCAGGGAAAAGCAGTGTATAAAGATGTTGCTAGACTTAGAGCAACTGGGGCTTGAAAGAAGTTTCTCAGTGAACTGAATTTTTATCTTGTTAGCGGTTGACTACCCCTCCTTCTTCAGGAGGACACTGCCAGAGACAAAATACTGGGCTAGGGAGACCTTGGATCTGAGCTTGTCTAATAATTCCTTTTTATTTATATGTTTCTGGGAGATTACCCTATCTACACTGTTTTTACCTTTTCCCTTTCCTGTCATCCCCAGTGAGAGTTTTCACTACCTGCTGAATTTCCAGCAGAGTGTTCCCAGCTTCCACTGTGCGTTCATCCTCACTCAGATCCTGATTGCCATTGCTGAGAAACCAATGGCTGGCTGGAAGAGAGAGAAAATGGGTAATGTGTGAAGAACCTCTAATTCATTTTCATGCTGTCCTTTGCCTGTAAGACTTGGGTTCTCCCTCTGGAGTGCATCTTTTGGGGGAGAGATTTCCCTTTGGTATCCTAGTAATCTCACTGGGGTGAACAGCTCTAGCTGTTAATAAAAGGAATAGCAATAAGTATGTTGGAACATCTTTGGTATTTGTTTTTCTGTTCTTCAGTCACATGCAGGAGGGCAGGCTCCAGCTCTCTTAGCTGGTGTTTTTAAAAATCAAAGCCTCACAGCTTTTAATAACAAGCCTGCTGTTCAATTTTGGTACCAGTTTAGTCACTGATTATGGACGTGATCATAGACTTAATCTGATGTAACATCCTAGTGTAAGTACAGATGTCTCAGTATGCTGTGACAGCTCATTTCCAAAAATTATGGAAATGAACTACAAATACAGCTGTTAAATCAGGGCAGAGGGAGGAAAGCCTGTATGTTCTTAAACCCATGCAACAAATGTTTTCAATTAAGAGAATTCTTCTGAGGGATTAGGACCTGTTCTGCAAGAGGAACAGCATTCAACAACAGATAAGGCATAGACATGCTTGCAGGGAATATACAAGAAAACTAGTTGGTCTCCACTTCGGAATCTTTATTTCAGTGTGTGACAGACAGTCTCACCTCTCTCAGCCATACCTTGTCATACCTAAGACACCCCTAGAATTTGTCCTTCTTAGATCCCCATAGCCACTCAGAATTGCAAGTTCCCTACTTTGAGATTATTTTCCTACTTTAAACAGTCCTACATTGGGAGAACTGTTCAGTGAGTGTGGCTGGGAATAACCAATTCTAACTAATAAATTCCTAATTTTAAACATTTCTGCAAGAGACAAGTAGGTTTGTTAGCAGTTTTTATTTAAGAAATGTGTAAACTTAAACTTGCCTGTTCACATTTATCATTATAGCACTGTGGCCAAAAATTCGAGTCACTTGTTATTGGAATTCCATTTCTGGAAATGAATGCCTCAAGGGTTGCATATTTCCCTAATTAAAAACAAACAGTTGGCACACTGTAGGAGCTACCAAACAAATAATGCTTAATGTAAGTTTGTCAGGGAGAAATGGCCAGAGATGGATCGCTGTTCTGAGGCAAACAGCTATTCCAGACTGGGAACACACTGGATATGTATATATTTTATTATCATGATATATGTCCTTGTGGCCTTACTGTTTTTTAGGAGAAATGTATTCTGACTTAACATAAGTTCAGGCATATTGTGGGGTAGTGGTATTATGATCTTTCAAAAAGCCATTGGAACACACTACCTTTATATGGAAGAAGGAAATTGTTTTGCATTCTTGCAATATGTGGGAAATGAAACACATCTATTTCCTTCAGTAAGTTATCCCTTATCTTTTACAGCTTCCTTAGCAAAGCAGTTCCTCTGCCAGTCATGGGTGAAGCCCAGTGGAGACCGAGAGAAGGGCAGCCAGTTCAACAGTGCGCTGCATATTCTGCTCTGGTAAGGCTCAAGCCGTTATCTCAAGCATGCGGAGACACTCTTTTTCTGATAATTACTGTTGCTGCAGAGGAATGACCCCTCTCAATCATAATGCTCATACTTAAACAGTTTGGCCTAAAGCACTGAAAGATAGTGAGTGGCAGGAAGAATTCTGTTAGCCATTGGCTGTAGAAGTATGTTTAGACCTCATGTTTGCCAGACTATAGCTTGTCAGCATACATCAACACATCTATACATGTATGTGTGCATACATACACATATAACTGTGATCTGGACCAATGTATCTGGTTTTGTTTAAACTGAAAGCGAATCAGCTCTCACTCAAGTCCAGGAGAGCAGGACTGAGCATTAGTTGAAATAAAATCACAGAATTACAGGATGGTTGAGTTGGAAGGGACTTCTGGAGGTCACCTTGTTCAAACCCCGCTGCTCCAGCAGGGTGACCTAGACCAGACTGCCAGGGATCATCCTGGGCACAACCCTCTGAGCTTGGCTGTTCAGCCAGTTTTTTTCAGTCCAGCTCACTGCCTACTCATCCAGCCTGTACTTCAACAGCTACTCTATGAGGATCTTACCAAAGACAGTCTTGAAAGCCTTACAAGTCAAGGCTTTCTGCATAATGTTTACTGATGAACTAAGCTGATTTTGGATTTAGTGTCTACCTGGAGCACACAGATAACATCCTGAAAGCTATAGAAGAAATCTCCAGTGTCGGTGTTCCTGAACTGATCAATTCTGCCAAAGAAGCATGTTCTTCTACTTATCCTACACTAAACAGGTAATTATATCAATAGAAACTTTGAATTTCACGAGATGCATAATGGCAATTTCTGCTTTTTAATATTTAATTTTCTTATTTTGTGGTCTATTATGGTTTCCTGTTAGTACTGCTGTGGACTACTCTGGGCATTTGTAAACTTTTTTTTGGCAGTACAGGTTAGTACAGTGTTAGCTTGATGTCAAGGTGGAATGTCCTTGTGCATTAACACAATGTTCAGTTTATTATTTGTGAGCCATTTTAATTGGAGAATGAATTGCTGTCTGTCGTCAGGTATGTTGCCTCTTTCTGTGCTACTGTGGTGGTACAAAGCACTCCGAAAGTCAGCCTCAGAGGCCTGGGGTGGCTGTGGACAATCCTGGGCTGGTATACAGTGTGCAAGAGCACATTCAGGATGTTTCTGCTCCTACCACAGGAATTTGGAAGCATGGTTTATACAGGGATGGCCGAAGTTCCTGCAGTTTGGAACTACCAACATCATCTTATGCTGAGAGCTGCAAACCTTTCACTGTGCAGCCCCAGAGCTACAAAAAAGTGGGTGGTGTCTATGTGTGGTTCATACTGGGGAAGTGGTAGTGACTTCCCAAGGTTCTCCATCTGTCTGGGTGATGAGCCTGGGCTAGACATGCTTATGAGTCTCAGGGTCAATCTCCTGTAATTTCCTATTGAGAAGAATGCCCAGCTGGGTAATCTTCAAGTTTTCCGCATTGTTCTGTGGACAAGAAGCCTATCTAGGTGCTCAGAGCTGGCTTTTAGTTTTGCTCTCGCTTTCTCCACAGGCAGACATTCCCAGTTTTCTTCAGAGTAATGATGGCTCAGCTTGAGAGTTCAGTGAAAAGCATCCCAGCTGGGAAACCATCAGACTCAAGTGAGGTAGGAAAAAAAAATGCACTGGACTCTTTGAGGGGGAGAATACATAAGTTACACTGTACAGTACAATAAAGATGTATAAATTGGAAAGGAATCTGCTTCTGAACTTTGTCTAGGAAATGCAGTCAGACAGCTTAGTTCATCAGCCAAAACTGATCTACAGGGCAACATGTAAGTAGCATCCTTTTTTTTTTCTGGTTTGTACCATGTCAAAAATCTAGTAAATCCAGCAGAAGCTGTAACCGGAAAACAGGTAGTAAACAGCAAAATGCGAAGCTGTGCACTTGGCCTGCACACCTGTGTGGGAGCACAAAATTATCTTGCAACCAAGAGGTGCTTTAAGAGCAAGGAAGTGTGTTAAGAGAGCATTTTAAGCCATATGGGCACTGATCAGGCTGGAATTGCCATTAAGTGGTTTTGCTGTGATAAATCTGCCTGTGGTGGGGCTTTGTCCCTCTGTCTTCAACAACAGCAGCAATGTTTTGGGTACGGCAAACGCTGAGCAAGTATCCAGCAAGGTGAGAGGAAATACACCATCTTGGGTTATTGTCCCCTTGCATCCCATTAGGCGCAACTGGAGAAGCTGCTGCGGTGGAACATTGCTGTGCGGAATTTCCATATCCTCGTTAACTTGGTCAAGGTGAGGTTCTGGTTGTTTTTCTGGATTTTTCTTCAAATTTTCAGTAAAGCCCAGTGCACCCAGCTTCATGAGCACAAGGGAAAAATGTGAAGTATGGCTGACTAGTGGAACAACCTGGAGGTGGTAAATAAAGCCAGTTATAATCTGTGTGCAAGGGTTTCCATTTAGCTTTCACTTCAATACTACTTAATTCTTACAGCCTGCATATCTTACAAACATAGTTCTCACACAAATAAGAAGTCTGCACAGATGGATAATGTAAGGAAGTGCAGAAAAGGGCCTGAACAAATTCTCTAGTACTGTGTTTTGTGTCTGACAGAGTCCACTGCCAGCTGTGAAGAGGCAGATGGGAGAGACCCCTCAGGTAGATCTGGAATAACATCTGACAGAGGGAAGCATTCTCCTGATGTACTCAGCTGAAGGCAGGCTAATACTCTGGACAGGAGGCTTGCATTCCTGTCTGTAACCTGCATTCAGTGCTTATCTGATAGCCCTCAGCTTCACTTGTTCTTTATGGTGACATACGATCTTCCTTTGAATCTTGCTGACGAGTTATGTCATCCAGTGGTGATGAACTGTAGAGGCCAGGCCCACTAGATGAAATATTCCCTTCCATCAGTTTTGGTGTTGGTACATTCAGTGTCACTGAGTGTGGTGATGTTTTGGGCAGAAGGCGATAGGTACAGCTGCACTTTTCTCCTTGCTTAGGTTGATCATTACTGTTTGCTTTTATCATGTCTGAAGCAATGATTGGCAAGTACAGATTTTTCAAGTTCAGCTTATGACCTCTGGTGAATTGAGCTGGCTCCTTCTACACAGCAGCAGTCACTGGAGCCCTACCTGTGTTCCACGTACCTTTTGAGAACATAAAGGGTAGAGCTGGACCAGATGGTTCTGTTTCACAATCCATAAGCAGCACCAGGGTACCTTCACAGCTCTCACTTGCATCTGTGTGCTGTGCCAGTTAAAATGTTCACTAATTAGTTATATTTTTGCCAGAAACAAATTCTATATATGCAATTGTATACCAGAAGAAAGCCTTCAGGAGAGCTGAGACTATCTGTTCCATTTCTTTGTTTGCTGTTGGATCACAGCTGTGTGTGACCAGTGCAGTGACACCAGGTGTCTTTCACCAGCTGGCACCATTAATGGAATAGCTTCATTATTTCTTCCTAAATACATTATTTTGCTCATCTCAGTTTTGCTTCATCCATTATGTGGTTACTTGCCCATCAGCTGGACTTGGGTCTCTTGGGTCCCAAACTATTAAGAACTTCAGAGTCGTTGAGGTAATTTTGTGCCATCTGCAAAAGTGCACCTTAAATCACCAAACAGCCATCCTGCCACATACTTCTGCCTGACAGCCACTACATTTCATGCGTTGTTCCCTGTTGAAACTTGAGAATGGATGTTGCCTTAGAACAGGTTTCACACTTTAATGAAGGGTATGTAATGAAGGGATATTTTTAATTGGCTGCTTGTGCTTACATTGTTTCCTTTAGACTTGTGGAGTGATCTGGTTCTCTTTTCCTCTTGCCCAAGTAGGTATTCGACAGCAGGCCTGTACTCAGCATCTGCCTGAAGGTAAGCAAGAATTCAAAATAACTAAAGACAGCAGTTTAAGTACCAGCTTTCTTGAATCATTGCCTCCACTGGAGTAGAGTGGTTACTGAATTCTCTGGAAGAAGCAGATATTGTTTCCTATACCTTTAACTGTCTTCCACTAATGCTTGTCGTATAGCTCGACCACAATGGACTTACTGCAATTGGCATGACTGACTTTAGACTCTTTCGCCTTTCTACTTTCCCTAAGGTACTCTAAATGAGAGGAGACATCACAGCAGACAGGTGTTCCTTGGAGCCCAGAAAGATCATGTGTCCCTCTGCAACTCTCCCTTTTCTGGCTAGGACTGATATATGTATAGTGATTCTAACATTTTGTGTTTAGTTCAGTTTCATTCCCAATTTGCTAGTGAATAAAACAAAGGATATGTACAATGATGAGACCTTGTCCTTCTAGCCTTTCTTTGCAGTGATTAAAGTGGAACCCTTGACTGATCCTGTATATTCCAGTACAGCCTTCACATGAATATAGTCTTTTACTAAGTGAGAACAGTCTGCAGGGTAGCTTGAAAGAATGTATCATTATCTTCTCTGACTTTGTGATGGTTCTTTGAAAAGGAATTTAAATTTGCCTTCTGATGTATTTATCATTCTTTTATAGTATGGCCGTCTCTTTGTAGAAGCATTTCTGAAGCTTGCCATGCCTCTCCTGGACTACAGCTTTAAAAAGCACAGGGTAAGCCTTTTGAAACCAGAGCTGTGTGGAACCAGTTGGGAAGCATGACTGATGCTTGCTAGGAGATTTCTGACTTTGGTCACATTTTGGCATGACACTTGTGACACTTCATGACAAACCTGTCTAATGTCTCCAGCTGTGCTTTGCCCTGTTTACCTGCCTGTCCAGTGCGCTCTCAGCAAACAGATCACTGTTCCCCAACTTGCTATCGCTCTTCTGGTTGGATGGCTTCACTGTTAGCAAAGGAAGCGCTTTCAACCTCCATCTCCTTCAAAAGTTATTACCACAAAGGTGTCGTTCAGAGAGTAGGAAGCTCGCGTGAGCAGCCAGGCTGGTGAGGGCTTGTGGTCCAGATGGACAGTGACATTGGTGTCTTTGCAATAATTCTTGGAGCTTTGAGCAGGACGGCATGCATGAGTGCAGATGGACAGGCCAACCTTGCTGCACTCCATGAGAAGCAAGAACAGTTCACTTATTCCCCTACTTTGTTGCAAGGCAGTCCAGCTTTGCCAGTGAGACTCATTCTTTGGCTTAGTCTTCACAACTTGTCTCTCTAATAGACAACTCCTTTCTATTGCAAATGTAAGGTCTGTTCTTCTCATGGATGTTTGAGGGAATGCGGTTATCAGATACCTAGTCATTGCCACTAGACAATAGAAAGTCCACGTAATTTGCTAAATGGAGAGGATTGATATCCAGAGTTCATGCTGGATGTGTTTCAAATACCACAATCTCGCAGTATGTTTTATACTTTTCCTCTGGTTCCCCTATTTCAGAAGGTTGTACTCAAGGCAAGATGTGACAAGGTCGTCTTGATTTTAATTGCCCCACTTTCTCTGATATGCATTCATTCCAAACTCTGATTCAGTTTTAGTTCAAAGTGCTTGGCCTTCTGACACATGGTGGTATTTTTATTACCAGTTACTTGACTTATATGCACAGTGCAAGCCTACTATGGCTTCATCCCATTTGTCTGATGTTTCCTGCATACGTGCACCATATGTCTATTCCATAACCTTTGAAAGGATTGCTAGGACTAATACTGCTTCATTATTCTTGTTTCCCTTACGGAAAAATCCTTTGAGAATGATTTGCTGGTCTACTTATTTATTGCAGGATGATGTGCAGAGTTTGCTGAAAACCTTGCAGTTGAGTACCAGGCAACTTCATCACATGTGTGGCCATTCCAAGGTAAGATAAGTTCTAATTGCAGCACAAACTCCTGCCTTAAGAATGATTTATTTCTCTTCCACTGCTTTTCCAGGGCATAGGCAGGTTCTACTTGCAGGCTTCCAGCAGTGTCTGTACAGCAAAAACTCTGAGAGGAGAAGGAATAGCCTTGGTTAATGGTCCAAAAGTTGAAGTATTTGATCTGGAAGTGGCTGACTTGGATGTCAGCTCAGGTTAACATACTCTTTTTTAGGACAGAGGTTCTTGACATCTTTGGTTGTTGGCATCTGTAAGCGGGTGTTTCTGAGGACATATGCTAAGACCTTAGAGACCTTGCGTAAAGTATAGATGCCAGATTGATAATACAGCAGTGAGGCTTTGGCAAAGATCAACAGCCTTGCGAGTCAGAATAATCAGCAACAGGAGGCACACATGGGGAAAACCTTACTCAAAGTCCTCTTGAGTTGCCTTTTGAGCATTGTTACGTTCATACTACTAGAGAAGAGGGCAAAGGGAAGGGAGAAAGCTAGTAACACCCAACCAGTCTGCTAGTCTTCGTAGGATACTTGAGGGAGGAAGCAAAGAAAGGATTAGCACCCTGCTTACAGCATGGTGAGCCGGTGCTTGTTGCAAGAGAATCACATGGGAAAAAGCAGTTAGAAGGAACTTCATCTGTGCTGCTGTGTTCCTGTTAGACTCCTAAGACGTTCCAAGAACACGTGTCTGAGAAGGGAGCTTTGCCAAAGTAGTTGAAGGGAGAAAGCCAGCTATTAGCACGGCTCCCCAAGCTGGATTTGCTACCGATTTAGTCCAAAGCTGGCATCAGGACCATAAAAGTCTAGCTGGAGATCAGAACATGCCATTGCAGCTATCAGCCTGGGGGAGAATTGGAAGCTGGCACAAACCCTGGAGATGCTAAAAAGACCTTCTCATGTTTGCAAGTGAAATCCTCATGCCCGCTTTAAAGTCACAATTCACCTTGTAATCAAGATAACATCATTGCAGCTTGTGATGTCTTGTTTGTCTTTGCACTTGACTAGCATTTTCAAGTGTCCAAACTGCCTGCAGACGGTTGGGCAGGTTCCAAGACCCAGGGAGCACTGTGATGGTTGATTGTGTCATTAGCGAGGTTTTCCCTGGTTTGGTTCTGGATGATTGCTGGGTCCTGCCTGTTACACAGGCTAGAGAACAGATTGCTGTTAGTACTCGGTTACCCTTCCCCGTTGGCAGAACACGAAGCAAAGCAGTGTCCCTCTTCCCAGGCATGTTGAACTCTTCCAGGAAATGAAGTTGAACTTATTTCAGAGTATAGCTAATGAGAGCATCTTGATGCAAGAAGGTTTCAAAGTATCCTCATGAAAGAGGAGAATACTTACGCACAAAGTAATTTTTTATGGCTCTTGACAGGTTTCCTGGTTTAGCAACAAGTCTATTCTGTACTGCAGATCCAAGCCAAGTAGGAAGAGATGCTCATCCAGAGCTAAATCTCGCACAATACCTGGCATAGCTCCCCTTCCTCTGCTGGTTTTTGCCTACAGCAACTGCATCTGTTCCCTTTGTCCTAGTTCTCCAAAAGCCACTGTTGCTTTGGTCTGGACAAGCTGGATTTGGAGTTTATAGTGCACACACATTCCATGTAGCTAGTGTAAAGGAGTTGCATCAGACACTGAGCAAGAAGAGATTGTTATTGCAGTGGCTTATTCAACACCTTTCTCATTTTTTCCTCTCTGTGCTTGGGAATTCAGCAATTTCCTGACATGAAATTCCCTGCAGCATTAGTTTGCAGCTTGTGGTTATCAGCAAGTAGCTATTTCCCTTCCTAGGCAGGTAGTTTTGCAGTCTGGCCACTTGTAGCACTGCTTTTTGCTTTGGACTGGAACGGTGTGATTGTCCATTGCTGACCTCTGTAGATAACTCTGCTATTGCACCAACAATAATTTGCAGGTGAGCCAGACTTACCCAAACATTATCAATTGCACACACCAGCAGCAGCAACTCAGCTTCCAGACATTTGTGTGCAAGCAAGCTGTGGCTGCCATGAGCAAGATGGCAGCAGTGCGAGATCTGTGTGTTAAGAGCTGTGCGTCATTCTTGGCGAACAGAGCAAGTGACACCAGCCTTTTGCTGAGATGATGGAGCAAATGAAAAGCAGATTCTCAAAATAGTTTCCCAAGGGTCAGCAGAATTCATCTGACTTACATTAGAAGAGTTACTAGCCTCTGTCTAAGGTTCATGAAAAAAGCTGAGGCTCCTATTTTTATCCAGAGTGGATATAGCTGTTTGGATTGCTGCAAAGGATCATTTGGCTGTCTTAGACAAAATGCTTATCAGAGTTTTATTTTTTAATAAAACATATACAAGAATTTGGCCAAGAAGTGACATAGTTTGGGCAAACTTTGTGGCGATTGTGTCCCATCCCTCCCACCTGTATAACCAATGGCTTTTTAAATAGCCGGAATACTCAGGCATGAATCAATCATAGTCATGTTTTACTGTTTCATATTCAGATTCGCCAAGACATTGGACTGACCAACCATGTGCCTTTGCTGAAGAAGTCACTGGAACAATTTGTATACCGAGTGAAGGCAATGCTGGCCTTCAACCACTGCCAGGAGGCGTTCTGGGTGGGCATCCTTAAAAATCGGGATCTTCAGGTAAGAATCACTGTCCTGCCTGGGGCAATTAAAGCCTGGGAAAGCAAAATGCTTATCTTGCCCAGACAACTGTAACTCTGCCCTTGTGTGCGGGTAGAACTAGAAGGCTGAATTCAATGTGACTGTATTACAGTCACATCTAGTGCAGCAGAAAGAAGTGTTTTATTTCAAGATTAGGGGCCTGTACCTCTGGGGGCTGCCTTACAGCAAGGCTCTCACACTGAAGTGGTGGGTTTTAATGTTTGTAATGAATGGGTACGGGGATCCTTCTTCTGCTCAGTGGCAAGAACGACACACAAAGAAGGGAAGAGGTAAAGGTGTTCATTTGAACACCTCTTCACATGCTCCCTAAGCTGATGGCTTTAACAGAAGCCAGTTCTGGATGTTTTTGTCATCTTTCACTGTAGAAACAGGACAGTCAAAACCTGCTCTTTACACAAAACCCATTAATTTAAGATGGTAACAGAATTCCGCTTTCTTCCATTCCATCCTAGCACACTTTGTCAACTTCGTGTACACTCAGTACAGGTCTTTTGCATTCAACTTAGGGAGAAGAAATTTTGTCTCAAGCCTCAGAAGAGAGGGACTCCGATGGGGAGGACTCCGCAGGAAGCCCTGCTGAGGTACTCCTCCACAGGCGATGCTGCCTGCCGCTGGTGGAGGCTCTTGTTGTAACGCGGGGAGGGGAGGGCGCAGCTTCGGCTCTGATGGCCGCGTCTCTCGCAGGAGCCGAGCGGGAGCGGCACGGACGGCAGCGACGAGGACGGCGCGGCGGGGCTGGGCCCCTCTCCCGCGGAACCCTGAGATGCGGG
>NW_010526025.1:0-311 GCF_000687285.1 Phaethon lepturus | reverse complement strand
CACCTGCCCGGGCCTGGCACCAGCCCCAGCCCAGCAGCACTGAGCCATCCCACCAGGACCCCATGGTCCAGACACGTTCCAGAAGCCTCCACAAAACTACCCGGGGTGTGCCCAGTCCCAGGGTCACTGGCACCCCAGGGTGCACAAGCAACAAGCACCTCTCCTGCCCCACGGGCAGCCTTCCCACACAGCATAGGCTCCCACGCCACGCAGAGCAAGTTCATGAGCCCTCCCTATGGCCCTGCTCTATCTGCAGGTGTTCCCACCCCAACGCCAGGCAGGGACAAGGCGTCCACAGCCCAGCCACTGCG
>NW_010526024.1:0-2179 GCF_000687285.1 Phaethon lepturus | reverse complement strand
CACTCACTGTGGGGAGCCCCGAGCCCCACAGAGCCCCCGGGACTGGGACAAGACTGCTGCTCCGCAGTTCGGACTCACCCGCGGTGCTGCTGGGCACGGGCAGGCTCAGCGGGGTTGCAGCCCGTGCAGGTGCCGGACAGTGCCAGCGATCCCCCCCTCCTCCGGGCTGCAGAACACTTGCCTCTCCCCGCCAAGAGCAACGCAGCTGGAAAGGGACAACCACAAACTCCCTCACCCCCGTTGTCCCTGTCCTGGCTCCTGGAGCCTCCCGGCAGGTCGGGACACCCCAAAGCCAGCTGGCGCGGTGCTGCAAGGATGCACAGCCGGGACGGAGCACAGCACAGCGCTGTTCTGGTGGTGCTGGGCAAACGGGGAGCACGGCGAGGAGGACAAGGCGAGGAAGGCTCACTGCCCAGCACGGCTCTGCCTGCGTTTCACAGCTCCTCCCTCCCAACCAGACGGCTCAGACTCACGTCGAACTTTCTCCATCCAAAAGCTGTGACCGTTCCTGAAACCCTTGACCTTGGACAGCACGGCTGCGTGCCCCCAGGCCAGCCCCCTTCGCTCGCTCCCTGCCCGGGGACCCGCATCCATTTTCACCCAGGATGAGCCGCGCTCTGGCTCGGCACCTGCAGATATTCAAAGCCTTTCATTTCTTCAATCCCATTAAGGTTTTGCAAAAAGAAGCCCCGAGTGGGGTTTAGCATCTGCAGGGCCCCGATAACCGGGTGGCAGGCAGTGCCTCGCGGTTGGGTGTGGGGCTGACTCCTGCCCCTGGCTCCCTGGAAGGACTCAAATGGGGGATTTTGTCCAAAAAAAAAAAAACTCTGGCTCCAAGAAACACTGTCAGATGGACAGACTGCCCGAGAAGGGGAGGAAAGCTCTTGCTGTCCCCATTTCCAGGGGGGCTTAAGGGACTGGGAGATCAAAGGCTCATCTTCCTGGCTGTGACATATTTGCACTTCCCTGTGTACTACTTTTTTTTTAAGCTTTCTCCACCTCGGATCCTGTGCTGGACGAGCCCTTTTGCCGGCCAGGCGAGTCCCCATCTGTCCTGCTGGGGAAATGGGGGCAAATGATGCATTGGGGATCACCGCAGCTTTCCCCTCCGCCAGAGACGTTCCTCAGAGCCCTCGGGTGAGGACGAGCTCCAAGCAGAGGCACCGGCTCCATCCCCACCAGCCCTGCCCAGAGCAGCCGGCCAGGCTGGCTTCCTCGAGCGATGGGATTTGGGGGAGCTTGGCGCTGGCATTTCTCAGCCAGCACGAGAGCAGGAGCCCCGGGCAGCTCCCAAGGGGCTTCCTGTGCTCCGCCGGACCCCTCCAGAAAGGGTCCCGGTGCAGGCAGGGAGCACAGCGCCCATCTTTCCTTTGTGTGCATCTATTTCAGTGGATTAGCTGTAGCTGGGTTTCCTAGTGCTTGCCTTCAGGACAAGACACACGGAGCCACGTGCCACGGGCGGGAAGGCTCATCCCCTCCCTGCACCCCTCCACCGGTGTTCTTCCGTGCTGGGAAGCGGACGCTGTACGTGCGGTTTGTCGGTAGCACACCCTTGTGTAACTGCCCATGTCACCCAGGACTCCCTAATGATGTTTCGACTTGCACGAGAGGTATTTAATCCACGCTGAGACGCAGGATTTCCCAGGATTATTCCCGAGAGCGCACACGTCGCTCCGTGGCCCCAGATTAGGCTAAACCTGTCCGTCGTGACACCTCCCCAAAGAGGCACGGGCAGGGGCAGCGGGGGGGTCCAGGACCTGGCCACGTTCCTTCCCGGCGAAGCCCTGGGCTGGGTCGTGGCGTGTAGCAGTGCCGTGAAGTCTAGGTCGTGTGTGCGTGGTGTCCAACGCTGTACATGTGGACTTTCTAGAGTCCTTAATAAAAGGAACTCCTCGTTAGCCGGTGTGTCGGTGGCCGTGCCCATGGCGTGGTGTGGGGACATCGCCGGAGGAACCTGCTGCGGTGACGGCAAAGGCAGCAGCACCGGATGGCTGCAGCTCCTGCCCTGGGGCTGGTAACGGCTCTTTCCCCGCACCGGGCTCACGGCGCGGCATCCCCGGGCACCGGCCCAGCGCGGGCTCGGCCTGCCCAAACCTCTCAGCAAAACTGCCAGGGAGGGCTGGGGCGACCCAGCGGGGCAGGGACGGGGCAGCGGAGGCTTCCCAGGGCTGCAGCCCGA
>NW_010526023.1:415-3026 GCF_000687285.1 Phaethon lepturus | reverse complement strand
ACACTCCCACCCAAATTGGTGTCATCTGCAACTTACTGATGGGGACCCAACCAAACGGATTGATTTTTAGGCGTAACCTGGCAGGCGGTGTATTCCCTCCCACGCCTCGCAGCAGACACCCGAGTTGAGGTCACCCTTCAGCAAGAAGGAGCTCCTTCAAGTCCTGGGAACTCCAGGACTTGGAGGAGCTTGTAGGGATCTCGAGGAGGCCTCATCCCAGGGTTCATTATGATTGCCCACCTGCAGAGGCACAGCTTCTGAGGATGGGGATTGACGGTTCCTCATGACGAGGCACATCGTTTCTTGATATACAAGGTCTTACAACATCAGGCCATGGCCTGACATTACATGGAGAGCCCTTCAGCCTACGCAGAGGACTCGCAGAGGGAGGTTGACAATGGGGATTGTGGCAACAAGCTTCCGATAAAGCCCAATGAGCTTCCCTATGGTTTGGGTCAGCCTTTGGGTGGCAAGGTTCCCCATCATGGTGGTCACCATGGGATAAAACTTTGCTGGCTCCTTCCCTGTTGGATACCGAACCCGTCGCTGGAAAGGCACTCTTAAAATATGGACCCTGCTCCCCATCCTTGGAAGATCGGGAAGAGTCCGCTCCTGCTCCCCGGGGAATCCCACAGCCCAGCGCAATCCAGAAGCTGCTGATTGGGGGACACCAAGGACACAGCATCCAGTAGCAAGGGGGTGCTGAGCCCCCCTCGACCTGCCACCCTTGCCCATTCCGGATGCACCACCCTGTCTGATTTCCAAAGGCTTGGTCTGATGATCCAGGTCTAGGGCAAGGATCAGGGATCCAGGCGAAACCACCAAGCAGATCCCTTGTCCAAAGGACCTCAAAAGAGTGCTGGTATTGATCTTCCATGCCACACATGTGCCCTCTCCACCTCCGCGGTGTGACGGTGGGCCGACTACATGCCTGTCTGGGGCAACCTGAGGGATGGTAGATACTTGTGGTCCTCATGGCAAATAGATGTTATAGGACCCCGATGCCAAACTCCCAATAAATGGGAGCATAGTTTAACTGGGCTAGAGATTGGCAGCGGCTTAGGTACGGTCAACCCTTGCCCTCGAGCTCACATGAACGTAGCACCATGGTTTGCACACCATCAGACAACAGATCACATTTCAAAAATAAAGATATACAGAGATGGGCTGAATCTGGAGGAATTTGGTGGATCTTCCACATCTCTCATCGTCCCCAGCCCGATGGTATTCCTGAATGGACTTCTTAAAGCTCAACCACGACTTGGCACTTGGACCAGTGAGTCCCAAACCACAACCAGTCCCTGCCCATATCACGGGTGGCAATGTCACCTCGACGGCGTAGTTGCTGCTTTAAGCAACCAGTAGCCATGACTGGTCTTCATCATCCAATCTGGAAAGCTTCTGATGGCAACCGTGGTGAAACTTCAATTTTGGGTATAAATGACGATCGTCGGTTGTCCATTGGAGGGACTGTACAGGTTAATCATCTGCAATAAGACTGTTCTCCTTCCAAACACCTCTTTGAAGCTCCACGTGGAAGGTGGTCAACCATCAGGGAAAGGAACCCCTCGCTTCCAAGCAGTGGATGGCCAAACTGCCTGTTACTCGGGTGGTCTTCCCTGGATCCTTGGTCCAACCTTATTCCTCATCCTGATAGCGTGTTTGGCAATTAGCCTGAGGTGAAAACCAACGTGTGGGCAACCGGGAGTACCAGATTAAGAAGGGTTTTGGGGGAAAAACTCCTTTAATTTCCTTTCCCTCTCATAATCGTTATCATATAATGATTAGGTCACATCTAGCAAGGACAACAATGCTTGTTCTCTTCTCCCAGGGATGGGGTGGCAATTGCATCATTCAATTTACGAATGCAATTTCTCCGGTGGGTAACGAACCAGACTGTTGAGTTGCTTCACAGAATCACAGAACGGTGGGGGTTGGAAGAGACCTCTGAAGAAGGCACCTCTGAAGATCATCTGCCCCACCCCCCCTGCCAAGGCAGGGTCACCCAGGGCAGAGGAACGCGTGCAGTGGGGTTTGGAAGGTCTCCAGAGAAGGAGCCTCCACAACCTCTCTGGGCAGCCTGTGCCAGTGCTCCGTCACCCTCACAGCAAAGAAGTTTTTCCTCACGTTGAGATGGAACTTCCTTCACCACCATTAGATGCCGAATTTGGGTGGTCAACAGAACCTGCCCGTGAAGCATCCTGGTATCAACCTCATTTGGGATAATTACTCCCCAGCACCCCAAATTATCGACCGAAGACTTCCGAAGCATTACGACACCCCGAGGCACAAATTCAGCCGTGGTAATTACACTCCGCGTTGCAATCACACGCACTTTACGCGGGACAAACGAACGCCAGCTCCTAATGATCCTCACCTGGGCACCTCATGGACCTCTAATAATTAATCCCCAATTACAAATGATGATATTTTGATAATCTGGGGCTCTGGCATCTGACATGGGGTGTTAATTATATGAATTGCCAAAGACACGATAATTTAATCGGTCCTAATTTTCACCAGTTTACAAGGTAATGGGTGGCTGAGCACTGCTGCTGACTGGGACACATGTGGCCCAGAGGACACATCTGGCTCTGCAGATCACCACCGC
>NW_010526023.1:0-337 GCF_000687285.1 Phaethon lepturus | reverse complement strand
CCTGGTGCTCACTTGGCCAACACCACGATGACTCCAGGCAAAGCTGGTGGCCCACTGTCCATATATATATATTTTTTATATGTATATACACACACACAGAGCTATATACATATAGACACGCTGTCCTGGTGGTAATTTTGTAGTGACTTGTAGTAGAGAGATGGAGGTAGAGAGATATGGTATTGTTCTAGGCTATTCTAATTCCATTATATGATATAATATGATATGATGTTATATTATAGTATATTATTGCATATTATAGTATATTATTGTATATTATAGTATATTATTGTATATTATTGCATATTATAGTATATCATTGTATATTATTGTATAT
>NW_010526022.1:0-26958 GCF_000687285.1 Phaethon lepturus | reverse complement strand
TGCCAGGCTTTCCCCTCGCTGCAGAGGTTTTGGGGGGGGTCTCGGACCTGGGCTATCAGCAAGGAAGCTAACGAAGCTTTCCTGCCCTGCCAGAACACAGCGCGGCGGGCGAGCCCGAGAAGTCCAGAGTGGACAGGCAGTGATTTGCTGTTAGATTTGGGGGTCAAGCCCCAGCGAAGTAGCAGCTTAGTCCAGAGACCGGTCTCAGGGTCTCTCCTGCTACCCCAGGGCTGGGCTGGGGGGGGGGGCCCCCCTGTGCCCCCGACCCCATGGCTCCCGGCATCACCACCGGCAGCCCAGGAGCACGAGCTATTGATTAGCAGGCATTGCAAGCTCATTTAAGCAGATGGGCTTTTAGGAGTGAATTAGAGGAAGTGTGCAACTAAAAAAGCATGAAAAATGTATATGATTCCTCAAGCTAATCACAGCAATAATGCATGTTTACTGACAAGGCTTTCTCCACGTAAAGAGCAACCCCCATTTATCCAATTCATCCATTTATCTGGAAAGCAGATATCACGGTAAACAACGACTGAGGGGCAAGTCCACAGCAATAAATCAGTGTGTTTTTTTTCTGAAGAGTAAATAGAAGGACAGGCCTCGGCCTAACAGCTTTGCACCTCAAGTAGAAATTACTCAATTCTGAAGTCTGAAAGGACACTAGCAGACCTTGCACCTAGTAGGTGCTGAATTTTAGTTAGGTTTCTTCTTCATTTGCCACGCCAGCACCAGGCTCTGAGTTAAAAATATTATCTTTGCTTTGCTTTAACAGAGGACCCTACTCCAGCTGAGCACTCCCATTGCTTATAGGAAATGACACTATATTCTTATTACTTCTCATGATATCCCTCACAACCAAATCACTTCTCATTCTCTAAATGACTTCAGTGCTTGTGATGCCTCTCTGCATCATATTGTTCCAGTTAATTATTTTTTCTCACTGCCAAAAAGCTAACAAACAGAAAGGGAGCAAGTGAGTGGAAAAAGAGGGGAAAAAAAGACCACAAAAATTTGACATGGTTGCAAAATTATTTACTTTCTTTGCATGAAAGGCATCCGGTATGCTTTAACATTTCTAGGTTCAGTAGAGGGAAGTAATTTCTGCTTGTAATTAAATGCTTAGATAGAGTCTGCATCCAAGTTTCCCTTCCATAAATGGGAAAGCAATTAATGGCTTGCATCAGTGCTATTTGTCTCCCTCTTCTTGCAAGTCTGCCTGACAGGAGAACAGTTTATTTCAAGGAGGAGATACCTGCCTGGGTCAAAAGGATGCCTTTTTAGGAACATGGGTTTCAAGTCCCAGCCTGCTGGTGATCTCCATTTGCAGTTCCTATCATATACTGAAAGATTCATTAACGAGAGATGGGAAAGGGAGAACTGGGATGGGAGATGCAATAAAAAGCCAATTTGTTATTTCAGAAACATCTCGATAGATTGGTTTCCATTAGACAGAGAAAAAAAAAAATCCTTCACTTCTTGTCTTTAATGGCAGTGTCCATTGCTGTTGATGGAGATAGCCAACAATCTCCTCTCCTCATCAATTTTGATTATGAATTCTCTTCTGGAGGTGGAGTCCAATTTTTGTAAGAAATGTTTGCCCGCAGGACAGCAAATGTCAGGCTGACCTGAGAGCTGCTCTTTGCTGGCCATCCTTCAGGTGCTCTTTGCTTCAGCTAACCGTGTACAACTTCCTTCAAATTACTCACAGCCCCGTACATCACCCTCTCCCAATTTTTTTTTCCTACCACAGACATCACACTGCCATGTGTCGAAGGACAACCCATGTTTGCTGGTGAGCTCCCTGGCAGTCTTCGAGCCTCTCAAACCAGACACATGAGAGCATTTAGCAAGCTATGAAACGTGTTCCTGGGTAGCGTTCGCACATAAGCATGTCATTGATGTTCCCAAGGCGCCAGTCTTGCCAGATGTGTAATGGGGAAAGCTTCTGCTAATGCTCCGTCTTGCCTCCAGGATGCTGTTTTGGCCTCGGGAGGGGAGTGGCAGAGCGTATGTGTCAGCTCTGCAAACGTGTGCCACCAAAACACTTGGTGGTCTGTCTGGAAGACGTGCTGATCTGGGTTCCAAGGCACAGGAAAACCCTCACAATGATGAGAAAAGCTCCTTCCGTGGCTGGATGACCTGCTGAAAGCTTACGCAGCTGCAGTGACTGGATTAAAGCAGCTTCCTGGGGAACATGAGATTAGAGCAGATATCGCTAAAGCTCCTAGCACAAGCTCCGTGGCAGGTCCTACTTTAGCAGGAAGCTGATGAGCTAAAAGGATTTTTGGGGTAGAAATTGTCAGGCAGGTCTGATTAGTAACTGCCACCAGTGAGGATGGTCTCCCACACGAGAGGTCACCTTGAATGTGTCTGTATCATGGAGCTGGGAGAACGTAACTGTTTGAAGCACCTTGGGTTAGGGTCTGACTAGTGTGTAATGTATTTGTTGAACAGGAAGGATAAATGAAATAAAGAGTGAATGATCGGCCAGAGAAAGCAAAGGCCAGACTTTTACAAGCACTGAGCAGCTGAGGGGGCCTCCTTTGCCACCCAGGTCTCCAAGACTTCATGTGTCCTTGCAATTTTAGTGCGACTGGTTCAAAACATGGCTCCAGCAGACCCTCTTTGGGACTGGAAATGCCCAGCACGTCTGCAGACTGAGAGATGGAGTTCCTCACCCTGCACACCCAGCGGTAGCCCTCTGAAAGGTAAATGTCCCGAGCTGGGTCATTTTGAGTGCGGAAAAGCCTGTTGACCTCTAGAAAGTATGAAGACGGCTTCCTGGGAGGGGTAGGATGAGAAGAGCTTGGAAGAGCTTCTCTCACGCCACATTGGCTGGGGAAGGAGCCTGCATAACTGCTTATTTCTGAACATTTCATGACAGCACCTCTGTAGGTCATGCATGAGTGTGTGCACGTGTGTGTGCATAAGTGTGTGCATGTCTGTGCTTAGGAAACCTTCAAACAGAGGGTGGGAAGAGCAGCCTCCAACGCACAGAGCAACAATGCTGCCTATCCAGTGCATCCCTTGGCGAAACCAGAAGGTGATGTTTTCTTTCCTCCAGACCGGTCCCTGAGAGGAAGGAGAAAAGAAAGATGGTTCTTGCGTCTTCCTTCACTCCTTCCCAGCTTCACCTCCTCATTGCAAGTCATGCTCTTTGGCGTCCTCAGCTCCTACCCCACCTCTGCTCCTCCGCGTCCTCTCCAGCCCTGCCCTTCTGCTAATCCTTCATCCTTCTGCCCTTTGGTTCAGCTCCCAGGCACCCATAAATCTCTACAGGGATGGTGTAAATGACCTTCTCCACCACTGACCCCAGCCGCTCTGCCAAACAACGTGGGCTTTTTTGCCCGGGAGCACAGAAACTCCTCAAGATTGTAAAACCGTTTAAATGTGAGAGGGGAAAAAACAAGATTTTGCTTACTTCGCTTTTCAAGGAAAGCTGAACTCTGCTAGGCACCCAGCCAAGGAAGTTTGAGCCCAAAGAATTAAAATCTTGCAAAATTATAAGCGTTTCTTTTGTAAAGGAGATATTGTCAGGAAACTGTAAACAGTATTGGTTCTTGCTCTGCGTAATAATGAACAGTAGTAATTGTGTACCATATATGTGCTCTCGTTTGCTTTTTCTCTCTCAGAAATGAACATTTAAAATAATTTATTATGAAGATACATTCAGAAACTAAGAATTCTGAATTTATTATTATTATATATTATTCATATAATGACAACACCCTAAGTTTGCTCAGCACTGTGCAGAAAGAGAGGAAGATAAAGCCTCCGGCCCAAAGAGACTTCTAAATAAATGGAAATAAGGTTTGGATCTGTGTGTGTCTGTGTGTGTGTATAATTTTTAAGTATTACTGAAGAAACTGTGGGGGGAAAATTGAATTATACATCAGCTTATTCACCAATAGGAAAAAAAAAAAATGGGTAAGTCTGCATGCTCTTGATAACATTTTAATAATTTACAAACTCAAATTTCACCCTGGGAGTGACTTTCATGAGAAGTAAGAAAACCTGTGACTGTAAACACAGCTGGAAGTAAGCAGAAAATCATGGCGAATGCCCCGCACAGGGAGAGGAAGCGGCACGAGGAGAGGGGGGACGGCTTGTGTGGGCTGCAGAAATGGGGACCCTCCTCGGGGACCTTGTTGGAGAGGACGGGAGGGATGGGGGGAAGCGTTGGCTGCCCAGAACCTCTTGTTCACAGCCCTGGCCACGGCACGTCCATCCTTCCTCCCCTCCCCGGGGCACGTGCAGCCTCGCCCTGCGTGCCGGCGGCAAGGTGCCGAAACCCCCTGCAAATGCGGCACCGCCGCCGCGCGAGGATGAGCCTTAACCTCAGGCTAAATCCTCATTTTAATCCTCATGCCCCCCCAAACAGGCAAATTGCCACTTAAATTTGCGCTCCCTGCCTTCCCTTGGGGAGTTTTTCCCCGTGGCAAAGCCCTCGCGCACCACGGAGTCCTGCTCTGCGGTGAGCGCCGCTGCCCTCGGCACAGCCGGAGCAACCGGCACCCGTGGGAATGTTGCTGTGGGTCTCCGTGCAGGCAAGATTTCATGCACCCTCAAGGCTTGACTACCCCAAAACTGCTTGTGAAAGCCGCAGCTGGAGGGGGCCAAGCAGTGGGGAACCATCAGTCTGTCCCATGCTCAGCACCCTGTCCCCCACTGGCCACAGCAGGGAGAAGGAGGCAGCGATTCAGAATTACTGCGATGTCCGGCGGGACCTAGTGATGGTCACCATGAGCATAATGCAGAATCATTAAGGTTGGAAAAGACCTGCAAGATCATCAAGTCCAACCATCAACCCAACACCACCATGCCTACTAAACCATGTCCCGAAGTGCCACGTCCACACGGTTTTTGAACACCTCCAGCGATGGTGACTCCACCACCTCCCTGGGCAAACACTGTGTTAGTGCGTTTGTAGGGCTGTGCTCCACCTCGCCCCATCCTGGACCTGCCTCGCCTGCCTGGGCACGGAGTTTGGGTTTTGGGAAGACCACGACACCATGACAGTCCTCCCCAGAGGGTGGTACAGGGCCATTGCCAAACCCCGAGCTTCCCGGGTGGGCAGCGCCGTGACACAACCTCACATACAAACTACTGCAAGCGCCTTGAAACGTGGAGGTGGTGCAGTTGCTGTGTCCGTTGAAAGCGGTGTGAAAAAACCCACCCCTGCTACGTGGTCGACCTCACAGCCTCTGTTTCTGGGTGGTTTCTCCCCCTGTGAATATTTTGTTGCCCAGGGGGGCTTGGGAAGGATTTCCGTCTTGTCTTAGATGGAGGTGCTGGCAGGCAGTGGTGCCTGGGGACCTGGGCAGGGTTCTGGGGACGGGGCAGCAGGCAGGCAGCAGGGTTTGGAAACCCGGCTGGTGGCACAGCCAGGGGATGGGGATGCCAAAGCAAAGACACCGTCTTCAGGTTTCCAGGCACGGGAATCTTTGTCCAGTGAAACCCATTGCCCCGCGCTTTGTCTTCCAGAGGAGGCCGTGGAAAAGCATCCCTTGGACAAGCATCCCTCCCCAGGCAAGCTCGCCTGTGCTGGCACAGGGACCATCGGAGCCAGAGAGCCAAAACCCAACAGCCCGTTGAAAAAAACAACCAGGACCAAACAATTTATCAGCGATGACATTATTAACGACGTCGCGTGGAGCGGTGATGGTTGCCGGTATCTTCGCTTGCCCTGTGGAAAGGCTGTTGGCTGCATCCATGGAGGGTGGCCTTCGGAGTTGGCCTGTGGTGCCTCTTGCTCAGCCCCGCTCTGCTCAGCTCAGGGATGTGCAGGATTTGGGCTCTGGAAGCCACTAGATGTCAGGGTTACTCCGTCGCAGCCGTGACACCCGCCAGATGTGGCACAGCTGGCTTGACCTGGAGGAGGCAGGTCCCCTCTGTCCCCCCAGCGCAGGCCAGGGCCAAGCAAGGCACAGGAGCTGAAAGGCAGACCAGGAATTAGGGGAAAACCCGGACAAAAGGGGGATGAAGGCTTTGCCCCCTCACTCGCACCGTGAGCAGACGGTTCACTATCTGCCTCGCGAATGACAGCCATGGCTTGGTTCGTCCAGTGAACTTCTGACTGTTGATGTTGCCGGAACAGCCACCCCAAAGAGTCAAAATCCTGTCCCCAGCATCATGAGTATCTTAAAAGTTGGTTGCCGGTGGTCTCCCAGCCAGGAATATGCATTTATAGCCAGGGTGGGTTTGGGTTAGCTGCTGGACGCCTGTCAAGCCATCACCCGAATCCCCCACCTTCGCATTGACCATGACTGTGAACAGCCGTAACCCCTCAGCCCCCTGCCTGCTTGCCCTGCTGCTCGGCTGGAAACACACTTTGATTCGGTATCACTTAGCCCTTAAAATCACCCTCATCTTTGTTTAAAAACCTCAGCACCAAAACCTGCAGTTTTGGGGAAAAAAGTGAGAAAAAGTTCAGATTTTATAAAAGCGAGAAGAAGTTCAGATTTTACAAAGCTCCCAATGTTTTCTTTAGATTAAAAGTAATGTAAAATACAGCATTTAGATGAACCTGCAAAATTTTCTGAAAAGTGCCAGTTGTTTTATTACATTTATTTTAATATTGTAAGCTGAGTTCATCTCATAAATAAGGATTATAAAAAACCTCATTTTAATGGATTAGAAACTAAAGGAAGTTATTTCATTACAAGCAGGAGGGTGCAGCAGCGGCAGCTTAAATGAACGAGGCTTTTTTCCCCTGTGGAAATACGTCCACCGGATCAGAGTTAAACATAATACCTGAGCTTTGGTAAGTCAGAGGCTCAGCCTGTTACTAACCTCACTTCTCACAGTGTTTTGGACCCAGATGCTTTAGAAAGCGGTCCAAGACTTTAGATGTTTTCCTGCCCCACCTTATGGCTCATCCCAGTCTCTGGAAGAGAGTAACAAACTCGAGATATGCGGCTTCATATCACTTCCAAAACCCTTTCAGCCACAGCTATAATGACTGTGGGCTTCTACTACCCATTTAATGCCTGAGCTTTTTTAATCTTGCAATGTTCTTGGGCTGAATGAATTCTGTGGTGAGAAGTCCCACGAACTAATTATGCCGCATATGAAAATTTATTTTCCTTTATCAGTCTGAATTTTCCACCTTTATGGGAGAGTGGGTTATTTATTAGGAAAGAATAACTCTATGGCTTTTTGTAGTTATAGCTTCTAAGATCACCTTCTTACTGAAAGAATCAACAATTAAAGTTGGCTCTGAGTTACATTGCTACTTAGTCATGATAGATATGCAATTTCATAGTTTTCATTATAGAAAATAGGCACCCAAGTACATCAATAAACTATATAATGTGAAGGAATACTGATAAAAGCATGCTATTAGCTTCATTAGTGCTAATCAGAAGGAAAGCATCTACGGTTACTCATTGATAATACTCAGTTAAAAAAGCGGTTTCTTAGGGTGAATGATTTTCAGTGATACGGGATGGCTGAAAAGAGTCTAAAAGCAAATGTCAAACCTGCCTCGTTCGTTGAGCATTGCCACTAAAGGAAGGAAAAGCCCTTAGATGAGATCATACAATTAACATTTTTATTACAGAGAAGGGCAAGGGAGAGAGTATAATGGCAGCGGGTGAGATGGTGTAAGGAACAGAGAAGACAGTGAAGGTCTGGGTGGACATTTCTGCTAGTGGGTATGTGATGGGCACCGCTTTGTAACTACAGCATCGCCTGGTGCATCTCACGGGGGGAAAGATGTGAGTGTTGGGGATGCAGCCAGAGGCGGAGGACAGCCTGGGACCTCCTGGCACACAGAGGAAAGAGGAGGTCAGGAGAACAACCCCAGATCTGTAGATAGGACTGTGGGTGTGATAAGAAGGCTTCTACGGAGAGGATCCAACTGGACAAATTCATTGGCATTTTAGACTTGGTTACAGCTAGTGAGTTAGTCATAGAAACTGTGGTCACTACATGTAACTGTGGTGACTAACCACGAGAAGGTCATTTGACGTTTGAAACTGGAGGGGAGGAAAGTAAAGACAGATCTCTCTTAAATTCACAAGGGCAAACTTGGGGAAATCCAGGAAACTTGTTAGTAACTTGCTGGAAAACTTGGGGACCTGAAAATCAGGAGGCAGTCTGGTAGTTGTCTGACATGTAACGGGGAAAATATGTCTGCAAAAAATTCCAGCTATGACAGGATGACTAACCGTCTCTAAAAATATATTAGCAGTAAGTTGAGAACCTGCAGAAAGGATATGAAAAAGACTGATCATCAGAGAGAGATGTGACATAGAGGTCAGGAAACGTAGAGAGAAAATGAAAATTGAGAAATTCAAACTTAACTGGAACTTGCAAAATATATTAAAACCTCTAACAAAAGGCTGTCTCTAGAGCCTCAGTTCTTCCTTGTTCTTTCCTTGTGTAGCTAGAGATTGTAGCTAATCTAGGTAGGACCAAAATGAAAATGAATGTGTTTCTAGGGATTATGTTGAAGGCTGAAATGAAGGCAGAGCAGAGCTGCAGGAACAGAAATTAGGTGGCTGCAGAATGAAAACCTCGATGCGCTCAGACTGGCAGTATGAGGGTGCGAGAGGAGACTGGGACAGCAGGAACGGTCTCCATCCCAAATGCTGAGATCTTTCCCGTGGTTTTGCAGGTCTCCTGGCAAGGGCTGGATGTCCAGCTGGTGGGGGCATCATCCAACCGAAGAGCGCGATGAAAGAGTGCGTGTGCGTGAAAGAGAAAAGCAGCGACTGGAGCAACTACAAGCACGATATTCTGAGTGCAGTCACGTGTAAGACGGCAGAACAGGTCTGGAAGGAAAAAGTGAACATTTTGAAGAAACATGTGGAAAACCAGGGAAAAACAGAACGTGGGTCTGCTCGAGCTAGAATGCCTTCTAAGCAGATCAAAGCAAGCTGGGCTCTGGCAAAAGCATATGGTGATTGCTGAAGATGAAGGAGACGCCTACAAGGTCATGAGCTGGATAACATGGCAGCAACCATCATCCACTGCTCCCGCTCAAGGCATGCTTTCGAGCTCTCCATTTTTAATGACAGCAGGCTCTATCTGGCAGTGAGCGGCAAAGCCGGGGACTCTCGCTAGACGCTGGCCTTCTCCACGACGCGCAAAGGAACCACAAGGCAGCTCACCTTCTCGTCCGGGGCATCACCTTTCCTAACAGCATAGGCTTGAATGTAGTAAGACTTGCCCCCTGAAAATTCATTTGTAGCACCTCAAAAAGACAGAAAGGGTCTCTTCCTTCGTCTTCGACTCTGCCACAGCCCCCGGCAGGGATCCAAGGGTCCAGTGTAACGCTCAGCTCTGCCATCTCGCTTGGCTGCCCTTTGGCAAGTGGCTTTGCAGCTCTGTTTCCCCGTTGCGTAGATCACAGAACGGCATTACTTTGCTCTGCGTGTACGCGTGTCATCTGGCATCGTGGTGATTTGCTCTTGAAGCCTGTTGGTCTGATCGTGATGAGAAGGACAGATGTTGGCAGAGGCGAAGCGTCTGATCAAAAAGCATTCAGAATTTAGCCAGACTGCAGGATTTTTTCTGTGGTATGGACAGATATTGACTGGGGCTGGTTCCAACAGCCTCCTTTCTTAATAGATGCTCTAACATTGAACACGAGCGGTGACAAACTGGTGCAATTACTTACCATGTTACTAATCACACCATTTCCCTCCCCCCGTTATTGATTTTGGAAACATTGTTTGAAAAGAAAAGAAAAAAAAAAACACCCTTCGTTGCCTGTAATATCTAAATGGAAATTTAATCCCTCTTCCATCTACCATCCCTTCTCTGCATTTATTTTCAAGACACATTTTGATTGTTTTGTTTACTGCTTACTGTGTTTATGATTATTTTAATAGAAAGTGTTATGCGATACATTTTGTATGAAGGTCACTGCTTAGATATTCTCCATAGATGCTTTATCCGAGCAGCACTGATTCGTAATGAATTCATGCCAGCCTCTTGCAGGGGGTTCTCTCCATTTCCAGACGGGGGTCCCGTTGTAATCCAACATTAGCAGCGTGCTGAATAAATAACATTATCTGCTGCGGTATTTAGCAGTCCCTGCAAACAGTGTAAAGGCCACTGTGAAGTTGCTGAGGCCTATCATTTCACCCAGAGGTTAATACACTGTCAATAAACAGGGACCCAAACGGCGCTGGAGCAGTTGGCTCACCAGAAGCCAGAGATGCAGTACATGGAAGATTTCATCTTTTCTCCAGCTACATAAACGCTTGTGCGTGCCCCAGGCATTCCGCTTCTCTCGGTGCCAAGCTCCAAATGAGCTCCAAGACACTGGTCCTAATGGAGGACCAAATATAGCTTTCTTAAGTGCCCATGTCTCCCCAAAGGATCACTCTCAGCCTGCTGAAATCATCAGTATTTGCTTGTCTTCTCTGCAGAGCCGTGGACACCATTGTGTAGCACTCAATGAATCCCACCTGACCTTCTCCCGGCTCCATGTTAATGAGACAAGACTCGTTTCATCTCCTTGATCTACTTGCGTGGGGTCCCCCTCCTGGCTCTGACCCTGTGCAGCGACGAACGCTTGCACTGCACTTCACGGTGAGCGGTGTTGCATGAGTTGTAAGGGATACCACTGGGCAGAAATACTCCTTCTGTGTACCGAAAAAAACAAGAGGCTACCTCCACTTGCATTCACCTGGATAAGGTGTAATGACCATCGGGGAGCAGCTGTGAAGACAATGGCTAGTAGCCAAGGATCTGACCTACCTCCACAGGAGTTTTAGTGGATTTTGCGAGGACCTGGACCAAGCAGCGAGAGGGAAAAAGTCCGTACCAGCATAATCGTCTCTCTAGACCTTGGCAGAGTACAGTCTGTTTGGGCAAAGGATCTATTTCCATGTGAATTAAGTTCTGAGCCAGGCAATGCTCCCCACAAACGCCCCCTCAAGACTCCATCGGCAGGGGTTTCGCTGTCTGTGTGTACTTTCTCTCTATTCATGGATTTCTCCTCCATGAACTTGTCTACTCTGCCCTTACATCTAAGCAGGCTCTCAGCAGTCACCGTGTCCTTTGGTATAGACTGCATGCAGGGGAACGCATGTCCTTCTGTTTGTCTGCTTGCTTCCTTTGTGATCCCCTTATTCTTGTATAGGAAGGGGGGGATTTTCCAGGGACACCAGTAGATTTGTATCTCAGGTTGCTGTGGAAAACTTTGCACAGCCCTTGCTCTGCTCCAGCATAGCTTCCTTGCTCGTTACTCCAGATATGCAATGGGCAGGGCCCTGACGGTCTTGCAGATGTGGACACCTTTGAGTCCTGTTTGAAATGGCTGGATCCAAACTGCCTTTGGGCACTTTGGGGTGCTTTTCTTTCTTTCTTTCTTTCTTTCTTTCTTTCTTTCTTTCTTTCTTTCTTTCTTTCTTTCTTTCTTTCTTTCTTTCTTTCTTTCTTTCTTTCTTTCTTTCTTTCTTCCTGGGAACTGGACATTGAAGGGCTCTGGGCTTGGTTCCCATCTCCTGGTTATGATTAGATGCTCAATAGCTCAGCATTGGCAAAGGAAGCGTTCCCCCTGGCTCTCCCCCCGGCTATTATTGTTTGGTTTAGAACGATCTGGGATCCATTAGCATGAGGAAAAAAATCACAGATAATAAAAAAAAACACAGCTCCTAATGATTTTTATGCAGTCTGGCTTCTATTTCAACAAAACACAAGCAGAACTATCTTTCCAAAAGTTCCTGGAGAACGGACAGATATAAATGCTTGATTTCACTATACAGACTGTGTGCTTTCATCTCGATATATCAGGAGGCACCACATTTATCTCCGCATTCATCATCTTTTATTCCTACCACCTGCTAATACCTGGAGCCATACCTGGACTGAATTTTTGCCTGTTTAGTAATCTTCTTCTTTTCTGTTACTCTGTCCCATAGCTCTGTGCTATGTTTCACGGTTCCTTTTCTCCAAGAAAGGCTTTCTCATTTAAATACTCAGTGATACAGCCTCGGAAATTTAGGTGGGTTTTACAAACGAAAGGAAAAGGATCTGGATAAACACACTCTCGATTAGCCGTACAAGAGGTTGTTCTTCCCCGCAAGGCAAGCCAGGTACAGGACCAGGAAGGTTGGCAGGTGTCAGTGGTACTTCCCTGTCCCGAGAAAAATATGTACATAGGTGCAATCAGGAAGGAAAAGCCATCCCAAGGACTCTCCAGAAACTCTGGCTGCCAAAACCAGCACTTTCTCATTTTCTTAGTGAAAAATAGAAGCACTTAAAGTAAAAACGTATCTGCCATATGGCCCTATTCTATCATGTTTGGGGCAGGGTGGGGAGGAGCCCCGCATTCATGGCCAAAGAGGTCCCTCCTGCATTTGGCCCCTCATCCAGGAGTCAGAAGATGCCTCACTTGTCAGCTTTGCCAGTCTCCGCATCTTGAGTGAGTGCCTCCGTTTTCCCCTCTAAAATGAAATAATAAATTGTCCACATTTTCTCAGCCTTCGTGAACTCTTTGGAGCAGCAATTGTCACCATATGGCGTTTAACCTTTTGTGCCCAGGCTGGAAGGTGAATCTTTTCAGACTTTGTCCAGAGCTGGTGGTGAGGACAGACTGACCCCAGCTCCAAGTCGTTCCAAAGAAGACTCCTTCTCTCTCCGTTGACCAGAGAGGGAACACAGGGGTCCGACTCTTGCACCATAGGCTGGAAATCAAAACAGACTTTGTGAAGGAGCTCCTGGTAATTAGCAAGGAGGGCTCTGGACACTGCTCCTGTCCTGGAAGCGAACAGGACCATTTCTCACACCCCTCCTTACAGGCAGAGCTGGGACCTGCAGCCTGAGATCTGGATGTCACTGACTTGAAATATCAAGACTGATACTTGGTGTGCTATTGCTCCTCCTCACAAGTGCTCACTTTCAAAAAAAGTGTGCTTTTTAGCACAGACAGATGATACTTTTGGGAATGGAGGCTACAGCGGTAACGTGAAAGGCAGGGAAGAAGACTTCTCCCAAAGTGCTCAAAAGAAGACTGCACGATTGTGCCACTGCAACCCTTGGTGTGATACAAGGGGCGCATCAGGCCGGGCCAGGGAACATCTCTTGTCGCCGATGCCTCGGTGTATTACACCAGGTTTTGAGGATCATTGCTTCAAGACGAACAAGAAGTAGCATCCAGGTCTGGAAAATGACTTCATGATGTAAAGCTTAAGGAACTCAACTTAGCTCCATGAAAAGAGGTGAAAAGTAGGATCCATTAAATTATGTAGGCCCAGGGTGCTTGTTCAGGGTTTTTCTCTGCCATGCTCATAAATCTAAAAATATGTTGATAACATCCTGCTCTCTTCTGTCCTTGTCTGTAACAGATATATTCTGTCTTTAGGTTCGAAATATTAGCTATAATTCATATTTTGGCTTGATGTAGGTGTCTGGGTGACCTTTAACAGCCTGTGATATATAGAAAAGCTGATTATATGTTCTTCTGTTTCATAGGAGGGATCAATACCAACGAGATCAGGAAAAAAATACAGTTTCATTCGTGTTAAGCAAATTCTGACAATGGTTTCTTTGAGAAATTCTACAGCTCCAGCGCTTGGAACGAGGTTTTGAAAATTGGCAGGGCGTCCTGTAACAGATGTGTCTTTTGTCATAGCTGTAGAACATCTGCCCAGACTTGTCCAACCTATAAACTGCTAAGGATCTTCCTTCACATGGGCTCAGTGCTTGGCTGGAGAGGAGCTGAGGTCCCTGAGAACAAATCTGAAAGCACCAGAGGGATGAGAATCTGCTGCTCTTGCAGCCCTGGGTGGAGGCTATCCTCTACCATGTTGGTTTCTGTTTTAAACCTCTCCACAGCATTGCATTTCCTTGCAACCTTCTTGGTAGCGGGGCTTCTCTTGATAAACCTCAGCCTGCAGGTGTAGCTCTCCCTGATTTCCGTCAGTAGCATTTTCAGTGGTAACTCAGGTTTGGATAGTAGAAGACTCGTTGCCAAGCTCTAGAGTAAGTGCAACCACAGTGGGAGCGTTGGGGAACACATTAGGAAAGGCTGCGAGTGTGTGGGTTTTCCCTCCACCTCCAGACATCACAGGTGTCCAAGCTGGTTTGACTGGTAACTCCAAGCCTGGGGCATGAATGTGCAAGAATTTGCCCCTGACCTTCTACCAAGCAATTACCTGAATGTCCATGACTTCATCTGAGCTGGTGTAATGTTGCGTCTATGCACCCGGATTGTACTCAGCCTTCCTACATCAGGTAGGATTAGGAGAGCGTCTGCTTTCCCTTCGGGAGCGCTCTGCCAGCTGGCACGGGAAATGTTTGGTGTCTTCTGCAGAGTAACGGCAGAGTCTGAAGGACCGCGCAATGCGTCATGAACACATTGCATTTCATCTCCGGCATGAAATCCACTCTCCCAGGTGGCCTCCTGCTGCAGTTTTAAACATGACTTTCCTCAGCCTGCGGAGACCAAGTGAGTCTTGGTCACTGGAGTCTCGGAAGAAAGACCAAACCAAACTGTAATGCTGCAAGGGCCTCGATGCTAATGAAATAATCAATTGCAGTCGCCTCTTGAGGATAAAGATGTTGGCTGTAATTCCTCGTACAGTCTCCCATCATTTTGGCAGTCATCATTTCGGCCCAGACAGATGAGCGTGGCAGCGAAGCTCACAACCTCTACATCTGCCCTTCTGCGTTGACATGCCTCCTCAATAAGGACGATTATTCCTGCTGCCGTCGTGAGCAGGTGTGCTCCTAAATGCCAGCTACGCTATCTCGCGTTTCCACAAATACAGCGAGTGATTATCTCATTTGTTTGGTTTCCTCCTCAGATAAATGTATTTGTTCCATATCCCCCAAAGACTCAAGAGTTCGCAGACGCACCTGCAAACACAAACAGAGTCTATTCTGACTCCTGGGAGGTTGTACAAGAGGACTTCAGGAGAGACTGAGCCCAGTCCTTTGTCATTGGCACGCGGCAAAGTCATTACGTGATAGAGGAGGTAGACGCCGCAAGTAGAAACCTCTCCCTGCTCTTGCTTCTTCCTACCAGCTGCCCCTGGGAAGTTTCAAAGCAGAAAACTGGTCATGTGAAGCTGTAGACGTATTTTATGCGCAGAAATGATTTCTCAGATAACGCTTTTTTTTTAGCTGTCAGTGAATGTTACCATCACAGGTCTGGTTCTTTCCCCTGCCCACAGTGTCTTGGGCTGTGTGTAGCACACAGTGTTTTGATACCTGATTTGGATGGATCTGATATGCCTGGGAAGGCCATTTTCAAGCAGATATTCGCAGATCAAATCTGTGTTCCCTTATGCATGAATCTCTTATGCTTATTATGAAAGCTCTTTTCCTTCCTAAGCAGCTATAAAAAAGCAGAGAATTGAGGCATTTGTAGATTTTTTCTTAAAAGAGCTTTTAATCCAGAAGAGAGACAAATGCATCCTCCTTTGAAAACAAGGAGAAACACATTAAAAAGTTGAACAAACTGTTTAAATTTAATAGTAATTAGTCAAAGGCATGAAGAAAGACTTGATGCTGTTTAAACTTGAAGCCAGAGCTAACTCTTTTCGAAATCTGGTATCACTCTGAACTTCTGCTTATCTTGTCCCAGATATTCTAGCAGGATGGACACCTACTCTGATGTATTTTCAGGCTGTCCCTGGTAACATAGGCAAGACTTATTGTCACTGACACATCCCTGATAGGAGCCTTCGCAGGATGGAGAAGTCTCTGTCCAGCCAAGTGACTGATTGACAGTTTTCCTCACTAGTCCTCCCATCCCTCAGAAGTCTTCATGCCATTGCACCGTTGCACTCCTCTCTCTGTCCACTGCATTTTTTTCCTTTTTTTCCCCAGAACTGTAAGAAAGCCACAGACTGGTTTCAGGCCGCAGGAGCCACCTGCTATTTCTGTATTATCCTCCTGAATGAGCGCAAGCTGTGAGCTGGAAGTGACAACGTGCGAAGTAACTTATGGTGAGAATAAGAGGATCATCTTTCATCTGACACACTCAGATTAAAAGATGGTGACCTGGCCCTAAAACACAAAGCATGATCTTTCCTGAGCAATGCTCCCACTTCCCATTTAGCTGTTAAACCGGGTGAGGTTAAAGCATTGGCAGGAGACAGCACGTCAGTGGGCACCGTTACGTGAAGTTCAAGAGGACTCTGAGTAGCATTGAGGGGGGCCTGAAGATGAGACGTGGGCAGTGCTGGCACTGAGACCTGCTGGGAAGGATGCCTATGTCAGGCTCCCAACTTTCTCAATGAACGCCCCAGCTACTGCAGTTATTTCTGGAAAGGCGAGTGATGACCAACACTGGCACCATCACACAGCGCCCGTGCTGCCTCAAGACGTCCCAGTGTGTCCCACACCTGAAAAGCTCCAGAGCTTCAGACAGAAGCTCAGTTCCCAAGGTTTTTTCAGTGGACCAGCTCCAGGTCTGCCTGCTTAGTACACGGCTTTAGCTTGACCGGTCCTCCACCGGAAAACATCGTTCAGTCCTCACCGTGAATTTTCCCCAGCCTAACTCATCACTCAGTTTGACAGTTTGACATTGTCTTCATAGCATTTGTGGTTGATTGCATCCTCTGTGCATTTAAACAAACTTGCCAAATCCTAATTTTTCCTGGTTTAAGGCCTGTATGTGCTGTATTGCCTGCAGGGTATATAGCACGTAATATATAGAAACTGGTATTTAGAGTCAATGTTAGGCTACTACCGTGAAAGCTTATTGTTTCTGTATAATCATACATTTTGTATCGTTACAAGTGTACATATGTGAGTATATTCCTACTTGATATCCTGCACTTCAAGTCATGACATTTGCCATCATTTCAATTAAGTCCATCAAAAGAAAATCCGTGCACATCGTATTTCTTTACAAAAGACTATCAATGAAAAGGAAGGATACAGGAAACAAAAATCTATCACCCTGTCCACAAGAATGACAAAACAAAGAAGAGGAGGAGAGAGAAACAAGTCTCTCTTATTTACAGGATTCTGCCCTGGAGAAATGAACAGATTAAGTTTATCAACGGCTACAGCTTCTACCGTGTGGCTACAAAGGAGATTGTGCAGATAACTGGAAATGCAGCATCGTTCTTCAGGAAAACTCATGCCAAGCACTTCAATGCTCTTTTGAAAGTTATTTGTAGGATACAAAAAGCATAAAATATCAGGATCATCCTGTGAGGACTGCAGAATCTGGCAATGAAGAAGCTCAGTATCCCCTTGCAATCCCCACCTTGGCTTCACCATACAACCACGTCCTTCATCCTGCTGCCAACATCTTCATCTTTCTCTCCACGGAACGAACCTTGAGGTGGGCTCCCACCCACCTCCTACTGATTTCAAGAAGGGCTGGTCAGTGTTTTTGGTTAGTCTGAACGTTCACAATCCTCGTTTGTATTATTTGCTGCAGATTCTGGCTCGGAGCCCAGAAATGCTCATTTCCCCTGGTGTTTTTCTGCAGTGCTCCTCACAGTGGACGAGGCCTGGTGGAGTTACCTCTACAATCCCCAGCCCAGCTCTGAGGGATTAGAGGCAGGGAATGAGGCATAGCTGAAACTTGGCTCAGCTTTGGGTTGATTTGGGGTACTGTCTGCAGGCAGAAAAGGGACTTGGATGGTTTCAGTTGCCCATAGAGATGTCCAGGGTCATTTGAGGAGTATCTACCTTGGATACCCACCCCGGGCTGCTGAAAGCCACTTAAGGAGGGCATGTGCCCTTCATAATTCCTCTGCCCTATTTCCTAGCTCTGTGTGGTCATGTCGGATATATGTTCAGATGCCTCTGATAGCACTGGGAGACGTGGTTGAGGGTAGAATATCGAAGGCAGGAGAAGTTCTTCCACATGTGACGGTTAATGTGCTTCTTCCACGTTATCTCCCTGTTTGCACTGCTTTTACATGAAGAACTGAATGCCCAAAGACATTTTCAGTAGGTTTCAATGTGAGCTTTGTGCCCAGGTGGTCTCTTCTTGGCTCCTGATGTGTTCACAGGCGTTCTTGGAGAATTTTTCCTACCCGTACCCTTCCAGCAATAGCCGCTTGTCCTTTCCTTGCCCACCTTTTTAAAAGAATTCTAGCTACGCACGCTCCTGAGTCATTGAAATACAGAAAAAGACATTTACCAAGATGGAATCGGGAACAGAAATGCAGTCGGTGCTGAAGTGTTTGTGCGGTGGCGCAGAGCCAAAGGCAATTAGCAAGCGACATGAATCTTTCTTGCTCGCCACTCAACCATGTGCAAATGGCACTTCTTGTCCTGTGGGTTAAGGAATGGCAGTTTAGTCTGTCAAGTCGTGCTAAAGTTTGCTGATTGAAGGGGTTTGGGGCTGCACTATTACAAAAACTATGCTTTAAAAAAATGTTCTTAATCCCTATTTTATGAGGCACACACGAAAAAAGGCAAAGCCATTTCTTTTTTGAGAAGTAGCAGAATCAGCAGCTAGCAACAGGAACACATTCATACCCTCCAGTTTGAACAAAGTCAAATAGGAAACGACAAATAAAGGTGTTTATGAACTTGTGAGGGATCCTATGAATGATTTTGGGCTTTCACCAGGACCAGAAAAAAAGCTCAATACGGTGTTCGTTTCCTCTCCTGCCCCCAGCCCCATTTCTTTCTCTCTTTGTCTTTCTTTTTTCTCTTTTTTTAATGCAGTGACGTAGTTTTATACTGTGATTTGTCCAAAACTGTTTGCTCTTGGAGACACCGGTGGGCGGCAGAGGAGAGGCCAAGGGATCAGATCCAAATGCACGATCGAAACTGCACACGAGCTTACTTTTAATTGCGGCGGAGAGAAGCTATTATGCTGGGGCCTTTGCTTGTTTAATAGACTCCAGCCAATATCATACTCTTAATGTATTCATAAAACACTTACACTCCCTATGACCCATTGATCTCAGCTGTGGGGGCTGAGGGGCTGAGCTGGACCCACTAAATCAACCACGGGCAAGCCTCCCGGCACTCGGAGATTTGCTTTGTCTCTGAGAAGAAGCTGTACTTGCGTTCTTTGTGCTTGTGACAAGGGACCTTACGCGTTATTTTGGGGTCCCCATCCCCTCCCCCTGCCCTCCACAGGCCTCCTCTGATTTGTTTCTTCCTGCTTTTGGGCATTTTTCCACCCGAGCCCAGCACCCATCCTCCCTCCCACCGCGGGCAGGTGCGTTGTTGCTCACACCCCTTCACGTTTCGCAGAAGAAAAGCTTATGGGATCTTTCTTTCTCTAAGGACATGTTACCTTCTCTGCCAGTTTTAATCTAAGCTGCTGGAAGAAAGCAGTCTCCAAAATACTAGATCTCCTAAGAAAGTCAAAGGTGGAAGAGAGAAAGAGGCACAGAAGCAATACCCTCATCAAAAGCGGAGCTGTAGCTTGAGCTTGCTGGTCATTCAGCCCTCGTCTCCTCAACCTAAAGCAACACAGGTCATTCAGATGTAGCTGAGATGTAGAAAACAAGCCACTTCAGAAGTAAACCCACTTTTTTTTCAAGTCATGATGATGCACAAGAGGCAAATGCGTCCCCAAATGCCTAGGAAAATGTGTATGGGAAATCAGCAAGCAAATGGGAAAGCAGAACAGAAAATGGGCCCAAGGAAATAAAATCTTTTAATGCTTGGGACTTTTCAAGCTACCTACTAATTTTCTCCATGCTTTATAGCATGGTAATGAGCACCACGGAGAAATGAATCACCGGCTTGTGGTACAGATAGGCTGAGGAAGAGGAGTCATTTTATCTGGTTCTATCCTCTAAAGGTTAATTTCTGCGTGCTACCTTGTTTTAATAGTTTTCTTTAGACTGCTGATGTATCCTGTCTCACCCCGAGCCAGCAAGTCCTCACTGGCAGGCATTAAACACTTTTCCTTCCTTCCAGTAACAAAAGCTGATTAACAAAAGTTAAAAGTCGTTGCAGCACAGTCAGGTGAAAAATGAAGACGTGGTTTTGCTCCAGCCCCATAGCTTTCACGGTTTCTATAAAGATTCAGCACAGGGTTGGCAGCAAAGACCGGCGTGTGAGCAAATACAACGCCCTTTGGGTAGGGCTGAAAGGCACCTGAAGACACTGTGGTTGCTTTCCCTCAGCCCTGGCTCCAGCCGTGGTTTTGGAGATATTTCTGCTCCTCTGCTCTGGCGACTGTGGTGGGCTGGGGCTGGCCAGCAGAAAGGAGGGCTCCAGCTGAGCTGCAACCAGCACGACACCCGAAATACTGAAGAGTTTCCATTTTGGTATTTTGACGTTTACACGAGCTCCTATTCTGGCTTTTCATGAGAAAATACAATGTTTTAATGTAAAGCGAAAAGTCAAAACTAAACTAGGAGAAAATTAAACCCAAATGTTTTTACTTCATGGAAATGAAACATTTTGATGCTGTCAAAACAAAACGGGAAAGTTGAAACAATCTGTTTTGATACTTCCCAGTCAAAATCAACACGTTGCCTTCAAAATGTTTTGATTTCGGTCCGACTGCATTTTCCTATGGGGGAAAAAAACCCACAACATTCGCCTGAGATGTTTTCGACCGGCTCTAGTGTTGAATTTATTACAAGAACCTTGTAGCAGGTCTAGAGGGCTGGTTAGGGAGCAACGTAGCATCAGATTAGATATTGAAAATGCATCCATTATCACTGTATTATGATAGAATAGGAGAAAAAGGCATCCAGTACCTTCAGAGTGTTCCGATAGATGAGGAGAGTGACCCTTAGAAAAATAGAATGATGGTGGCATGTCAGCCTTTTTGACCTTCAAATGGGAAGTGTTGCCCTGCAGAAGCCAGACTGGACTCCATGCAGGGATAACGGGAGGATGTGATGGATGGGTAATGGGCAACAGAGCAGGAATTTGCACAGGTAAATGCCTTTGAAGAGAAAGAGAGAAGAGGGACTCAGAGGAAGTTGCCACCAAACTCCTCCTGGTCTCACAGAAAGATAACGGAAGAGTGAAGTAGGAGATGAAACTGCAACATTGCAGCATCCGAATTAATTTCCCAAGGATGTATATGCAGCCCATCATGCTGGTGCCTGGGTTTATAACCTCATCTCTAATTGCGGAGCACCACCTGAGGGAGGGAAGAGCTCCCTGGGAGGGGGACCCAAAGAACCAGCCAGCCCTGAGCCACCACCACCGTCAGCCCTACGACTGGGAGAGGTGCCACTAAAAAAAAATTGCCACCGCCACATACTTCAGAGGAAGGTGCCGGAGGCCCCCAGTTCACAGCTGAAACTCAACCGAAAGCTACGCAGCAGCCTGTGCTCCTCCGTCTATCTGCAGGCATTTCGGGTTAGCAAAACAGCCAGGAGAGGTCAGTGGGCTGTAAATCAATCCAAGGGCTTCAGATGGGGTCCCAAACCGCAGGAGTGCAGACTCCGTGCCCTGCCACAACCTCACGTTGTTTTAGAAGCGTCTCATCCCTCCATCCCCGGCTGCTTCACTCTGATCATCTGAGAACAAAAGGCAAAGTTTTCTCTGCTTTTCTTTTAACTCCGCTTTTTGACAGACCAGATGCCTCCGATCCTAACTTCTTGGCACGTGGATGGCTAATGAACATGGAGACAGGCATGTACTTCATGACATTTCTGCACTGTTATTATCTCTTGATCTACTGATTGCATAAAACAGATAATTCCTTTTTTCTGTGCTCTGCTCACCCAGGGTCAGCCACATTCCCCTCAGGAAAGAGGATTTCACCATCACATTCAACACGCAGTAATGATCGAGCTGCTCTGGGGGTCATAGAATTAAACCATCCATCTTACGCTTACCATGGTGGCGTAAGAGGAACATTATTACCTCCACAGCAAGGTCAGATCTTTTCCCTGTGTTAATTAATCAGTAAAATTGAAGAGTTTGTTCAGTTAATATTAGTCCCTGGGAAACCAAGTCACCCATTAAAATGAAGCAGGGAGCCAGGTGGAATATGACATGCACCATGGAGATCTGTCAGTATCTCTCAAGCTCACCCTTGGGCACCGTCCTGACTGTTTCAGCCAGGCGTTTCCCTTCAGTGAGGTGGATATTGCTGCTCCAAGATGTGCCATGCTGGGGAAAGAGGAATTAGGTGGAGCCTTCAAGGTCTCATCCACGGGTGAGGCAAGTCTGTAGAAGGACCCCTATGGACACTAACGGACTTTGAATCGGGGTCATCAGTTGTTTGAAATGATGGGTTTGGGTTTAGGTTCGGCAAGCGCACAGGTTCACCCCAACACAGAGCAGGGACCAGGTCTGGGAGGTAGAAACAACTTTCTTAGTCCCATGGGGCTGGGATACCTTGGGCTGGACGTGGGCTCTGCAGGGAAAGCCTCTCCTGGGACTCAGACTGCCTTTATTGACAGCCATGTCTATGACGGCATTCATCTTTTCCTAAAATAAGACAAGGATTTAAAACTCTCATTTGGTTGGATGACTCCCTCTCTGAGCTCCATTAACTTTATTGACTTGACTCTACTGAGTGCCAACGGAGAGGAGCTCTCCTGGAGGCATCTAAACCATAGACGTCTAAGTTGGGTGTGATGAAGCCAACACCAGGAGATTGGTTCCTGACCTGAACAGACTTTGGGCCCCAGTTTGCCCAGTCGTGCTCCTCGGGTTTAGCCGCTGTGATTCAGCATCTCATCGAAACATGGTGGCTGCCCCAGTCTGATTAACACCTTCATCGCCAGGCTGGCAGCACATCAGAAGTTGTGGCAAACCCTAACACTCGCCCATTCCCCGCATTCTAGGGAGAAGTTTGACACTGAGAAGCCTGGAGATTTCCTTTTATCGACTTGCAGGAAAACCCAGGGCACGTCTGCGTAGTTGCAAATGTAAAGAAAGCAGAGGGGGAAAGAGGTCTTTCCTAAATGATGCATCCCAGTGAATTCCACCTCAAGGTTTAAACCGCAGCAAGATCCAGCTCCTATCATCAGCCTGGCTCTGCATGACGACCCAGACTGCAAAGCAGCACATGTCCCCTATAAATTTGCAGAAATACCTGCATGAGAAAGCACCACGTTTTCATAACTCTCTGTCAGCGCAGAGCTGCAGTGAAAGGTCCCCAAAAGTAAGGTCTGGGGCTCTGAGCTGGGTGTACATGGAAAAGCAAGGCACAGGCTGAACAGCAGCGGGTATTTTTTAAGCTTTTTAGGTCCTCCTTGCCTGCAAGGCTGCCTGCTCTGCACTGTATCCTCTCCCGCATTGCTTTCACATGCTTTCTAACCTGGAGGTGGCAAATATCCGGGTGCAATGAGCTTGCCTTGCGCCACAACCCACCTGCCCAGTCCCCCAGCACGGCTGGGGTGGGAGGGAGGCGTCCGCCCCCGCGGGAGGCTGATACGTGAGCAGAGGCTCCACGTGAAAATACCTGACCCAGAACAACAGAGAGGGGCTGCCCTCGGTGAACACCGAGGCTCTGACTATCACAGCAGGATTTGTAGTCAGATGCTGGAAAAAGAAGATAAAAAATGTCCAACCTGTCAATATTTTGCAGAGGACCCCTCAGACAGAGTTTATCTGTGCTGTAGACGTTGGCTTCCTGTCCTGACCGTGGGGGCAAGGGGAGGCAAAGATAAGGGAAGGGACAAGACTGCAGAGTGCCGGGTTTGATTCACAGAATAAAAATAGCTATAAGAGACAACTAAAGACACACTCTGTTATGAGGGACAGCACTGCACGGAGGGGGTCACCATGGGGCTGTGGGACAGCAGCTCTTGGGGGCACTGGAGATGATAGCAAAGACCTGCTCACGCCAGAGTGACTGCTCCAGCTGGGCATGCTGACCTACAGGCCAAGGGAGACCGTAGAATCACAGAATCATTAAGGTTGGAAAAGACCTTTAAGATCATCAACTCCAGCCATCAACCCAACACCACCATGCCCACTAAGCCATGTCCCAAAGTGCCACGTCTACGTATTTTTTGAACACTTCAGTGATGGTGACTCCACCACCTCCCTGGGCAGCCTGTGCCAATGCTTGACCACTCTCTCCATAAAGAAATTTTTCCTGATACCCAGCCTAAACCTCCCCTGGCGCAACTTGAGGCCATTTCCTCTCATCCTGTCGCTGGTTGCTTGGGAGAAGGGACCAACCTCCACCTTACCACAACCCCCTTTCAGGTAGCTGTAGAGAGCGATGAGGGCTCCCCTCAGCCTCCTCTTCTCCAGACTGAACACCCCCAGTTCCCTCAGCCGCTCCCCATCAGACTTGTGCTCCAGACCCTGATAATCGTTCAAAACCTTTTCTTCAAGCAGAAGGGAGGGGAAATGCTCTGGCTTATCCGAACTAGCAAGGCGTGGGATGGCTTTGGCACAACTTGCAAACCTCCTCCACCTGCCCAGCGGAGCTGCTCCCAGAAGTCCTGCAGAGCTAACCATCAAGGTGGAGGTTGGGGTGAAAGGACTCCTCGAGGTACAGGACAAGCCTGGGTGAGCCTTCGCTGAGCCTCTTCTTTAGTCTCATGACCATCATTTCAAAAAACCAGCTCTGATTTCTCTGTGGTATTATAATTCAACTCTGAATGACAGAGCAAAGTCATAGATAGGTCTTGATACAACTGGCTGGAAAAGCCTGCTATTTCTCTCTAGAAAACTCTAGGAGGAAAGAAAAGGAGTTGTCCCTCTTGTTTTCCCAGGATCATGCTACAACTTCCATTATTTTCATTTTCAAAGACTGTTTTTCCCCCACGCTGGCTTTTTTTGCAATCCGTCCTCCCCCCATACCTCCAGGTTTAATTTATTTAATTTATTTATTTTCAAAACAGAAAATACAGCGAGAATGCCAGCTTGGCTGTCTAGCTGAATGTTATTTAACCTCTTGTACGCAAATGACAAGATCGTTCACAGTACAAGGTGTGGTGGGTTATTCGGTGGCTTGCTTTGCAATGAACGGTCTCGATGCTTTAGGCATGGTATCTTTTACTGGAAAATTTCACCTGTTCTTCAGCGATTTAAATCTGCCTTTTCTGATCACCGCAAGGTTACTGTATAACCTGCTGCATACTTCATAGTTAGATAACAGTTATTGGCAGATATAAAGAGACGTTTTCAGGAGCAATATTGTTTAGTATGCTAAATGCTGCTTTAATTTGCTGGTTCAATTTAAAGTGAATTCCTGTCATGCACAGAACAAAATAGATCAATTATATTACTACTAATTATTGTTATTATTTTAAACTGTGCTTCTCAAGCAGATTTAACAAATTTGTCAATCCAGCTTGTTCACCTTCTTGAAACTGAACCTGGCAGTCTTGCATGCAAATTACCCTAGATTTTCAATGAGCAACAATGATAATTGCAACTGTTTTGTAATTATCTCACCCTAGACAGTCTCAATTTATCACATCTAGGCCTAAAGGCTCCAATGTCTTCATCTTCCAAAAGTATCAATATGTAGTCCTACACATTAAGAGGAAAAAATTGCATTTGGCAGCAATCCTTACTGTCAGAGTCAGAATAAACAGGAACAAACATAAATATTTTGGAAGAAAACATATCTACAAGTTGGTTGGAAATTTCTTCCTGGAAAACCCAACTTTTTCAGCAATATTTTGAGGTAATATGTTAATATTATCAGAAAATACCTTCATTTTCTGCCTAGCTCTGATAAACGGCCTTTTATATGTGTGTTTCTAGCACCAAAATAAAAGTTCAAAACCCATAAGCTATGTGACATATCTCCTGCCTACCTATAACCGCATCTTTTCTCCATCAGGATATCTTTATCAGAAGGTCATAAATCACAGCCATTCACATTACGGAGCGGTGATTCTGATAGGGCTGTGCTCAGGCAGGTTTCATCTTAAGGTATTCATTTTTTTAATTCACCACTGCTTTATTTACTCTTTTTGCTGAAACGGTCCATCTGAGGTCAAATATATGCACATATATTTGCAGCCTCAGTGCTGCAAAAAAAAGAAGGAAAAAAAAGAAGGTCTGTGAGTAATGGTAACGGGTGGACAGAAATCCCGTGTTTGTGAAGGATTTTGAGGTCTCCGGGTGTTTTGATTTCCTCCCGAGTCGGAGCGAAGCTACGCTTGCAAGCCACGAGGAGGTACAAAGTGGGAAAAAGAAGGACTGTGTATAGGGTTTGTCCAGCACACGCAGCCGCCTCTAGAAAGACCCTTTCTCCAAAGACGCAGCAGAAAAGGGGTCTTAAGTCCTTTTCCTAACCTATTTATTTGGTCTGCCTCGCCCAGCTGCTCCGTGCTCTCCGAGCAGAGCTACCTCGCTCAGATGTATTACGTTTGCGCGCTAACAAAACGCAGCTCTAACCCTTGGGGCTGCCTTGGAAGGAAGGGGAAGCCGCTCTGCCATGCGGCTCAGCTGGTTCCACCTCCTATTTTGCGATACTGAATTATTTGGCTTCATCACGGCCAACGGCGAAGAACTGCGGTCGAGCCAGAGAAGGAACCCCCAGTGCTGAGTTACGGCGGTGAAATGGCAGCTGACGTTCGGTGCTGTTAAAAGCAAAGCAAAGCACATAAGGGGAAAACAGCCTGGCTCGACACCCACCATGGAAGGAACGAAATTAGCTGTTACCTCCGAAACGAGATCTCGGATCTGTCAGCCCAACACGCCGCGGCGGCCAGCAAAGGGGAGGAAGAAAGGATGAAACGGCGAGCGCTCTTCCCTCTCAGGCATCGTGCCACTTCAGAGGATATCACAGAGCGAGGGAAAATTCGGAGAGGGCGGCGGCGGCAACGCAGAACCTGCCCGAGCCCAGGATGCTTTGTGGAAGCGTGGCTGTGCCGCAGTCGGTGATATCGCGAGTAACACGGGGGATGATCGCTCGCCTCCTGAGATTATAGGGTGGCAAGGTGCTCCTGCCCTCCGCCTCCCTCCCCGTCTTTTTGTAATCCCAAATTTCCCCAACCCCTTTATGATCATGGAGTGATAGGATAGAATCGCAGAAGGGCTTGGGTCGGAAGGGACCCATCTCATCCAACCCCCTGCAGCGAGCAGGGACATCCTCAACCAGAGCAGGGTGCTCAGAGCCCCGTCCAGCCCGACCTGGGGCGTTCCCAGGGATGGTGCGTCTCGGATTTG
>NW_010526021.1:7574-23279 GCF_000687285.1 Phaethon lepturus | reverse complement strand
CCTCTTGCTCCTCGCCCGGTGGCGAGTCCTTCGGGCGAGTACGAGGGAGCTGTCGCAAAAATCGCGGCGCTGGGCTTCTCGACCCACCGGATTTCTCTGGAAGAGGCGGTGGAAAAGCGAGCGGTGCCTCCCCGGGCGCTCCCACGCACTGGAGGAGCGCGCGACACCAGGTCAAGGCTTGGGATGTGGGAGCCCTGGGCCCTGACTCGAGGCTTCGTGGGTGTCCGGGGCATGTCATGGAGCGCCGGCACTTTGGGTTCTTCCCTGGAAAAGCCACGGCCTTGGTGCTTCTCTTGCCTGACTCCTGTACTTGGAGCAGGGGTGGCCAACCAGGAGATGGGGCCCTGGGTGCTGGTCTTGCTGCAACCAGCAGCCGTCAGGTTCAGCATGTTGCTGTAGGTGAGCTGTGAAGGAGGATGCAGAAATGGCTGGGAGCGACCTAAAGCGACCTGCTCTTGTGCCACTGTGGCTGTACTAACTGAATTCCCAAATGCCCCTTTGGGAATTAAAATGTCCCCCAAGCATGCAGAGACACATCTCTGATGGAAAACCTGTAATGTCTTTTGGGAGTCTACAGCCCCTAGTACAAGGGTGCGTCATCTCATTTAGTTCTGCAGTGGGTCCATCCATAAAACCACACATTTCATCACAGTATACTGGGAGCATTGAGCTGAGGATGAGGAGGAACCAGTGACAACCCTCCCAGGTGGTTTTATCCCCTTCCAAGCTCATACGTGCAAATGCTTTGAGTGCCAATGAGGAAATGACACATTCCTGGAAATTCCCCCAAAATGCATAGAAGAGATGCAGCACTGGACATACGGGAAACACGAAAGCCCCGCTTCCACGACCCACATCTCCTTTATGTCACAAGAACCATCCATCTGGGTTTCCAGGCTCTGGCTGTGTGAGCACCTGGCCAGAGTCTCCAGCACGTTCAGACCTAGACTGACTCTTTGCTGAGGGACGTGGTCTGTGGAAGCCAGGTTTGTGGATGTGCGATGTTCAGAGGAAGGCATTATTGCTAACAGGAAAAAGGGATTTTTTTTTGTTTTGTTTAACCTTGAACAACTGAGGAAGAGTGGGTTATTATTTGATACATAACTGTAGCATGCATCTGTTGAGAACAATGGGCTGGCACAGTTGGAAAAAAATATGAAATTTTAATGTTTGTCAAATAATAGACAATGTTACTTTTGCTTCAGGCCTGGCTGGGGCGTTTATGTGTTAAGGGATGTCACTACTGGGTTTAGGAGGGTCTGTCACAGAGCGCAGAGTAACAGTAACACAGGAACCTCATGGAGAACAAGGGAGGGTGGTTCACACGAAGCCTTGGCTGGGGATTTGGGATTGGCGGGGCTGGAATGCGTTCTCTCTTACAGGGTTTTGTAGAACTCGGAGAGTGGTCTTTCAAAACAAAAAGTTTTTTAATGTTAACCTGGGAGGTTTCAGATTCCCTTTTTGCCGAGCCCCATCTCCCGTCTTTTGTGGTTTAACACCTACCTACCCCTTCCAGGGCGAGAGGCAGCTGGTCGCTGCGCTGCCAGTGCCGGTCGCTCAATACGCAGCAAATGCTGCCCCTGGTGTTTCAGAGGAGGAAATACCCAAATCCGTCCTTCAGCTTTTCAAGTTCTGTGCAGAAGACCCTGGCGAATGTCACCAGCCCCTGGATACGGCTATCATTTTTGGTTTGGCTAGTTGCCAGTTTTCTTAAAAGCAAACGGTTCTTATCATCGTAACATCACTTGCGATTCGTGTCACAGGCTTTCTAACAAACACACACGTGGTAAAACATTAACACAGCAGGTGCTGAAGAATTAATTATTTTTTTTCCTTCTGTCTACATTAACTTGTGACTTTTTTACATGATTTTGTAATCTCAAATCTCTCAAATTTTGTAATTTGAGCATTTTTTTCTGTGTGAATTCACTACTGCCCGTCAAACCTCTGACTTCCCTAAGTCGGCAGCCCCTTCTAAATCAGCAAAGCACTTATTAGTGCTGGGTTCACAGCCAGGAATTCTCATCGCAGACATCCCATTGTGCTAACAGCTTTCCAAAAATGGAACAAAAAGACTGTGCTGAACCTATGTTGCTTAAAAACTTGAGTACATCCTTAAATCTAGGCGCGTACCTCATTTGTCTGTGTTTAGAAATCACTTATCAAATTACTTCAAAGTTATATTAACTCCACCGGCATGGCACATGCTTAATATCAATCCTGCAGAGAATTTTTAAAGCTGCAGCTTTGAATTTTCAGCCATTTCCATTGTTGGTTCTCCAGCAAGGGTTCTTAGCCATTGTGGATAACTACAGTGATATGTACATGTATTTCCCAGGGTATTCCCAGCTAAGCAGGCTCACGTACCATGCAGCTCCCCTGGTAAATTGTTTAACTTTGGAGCAGAGTCTGACTGCACCTGAGTCAGTTTTAGTGTCCTTAAATTTTGGGCACAAGGTGCATGCAATTACTGCTCTGTTTAAACTGTAAAATAAGTCATCTTGAACATACATCAGTTTTTTTTTATTAAGAGTATAATTCCCAGATCAATCTAAAGAAACTGCTCCTGCATCTTATTTAATAAACAACAGGAAAAACAAAACAAAACAACCCCATGCTATCACTTCTTACCTAGAAAAATACCAAAATACACATAAACTATTCAGGGAAGTAGAGCCACGGAGGGGGTTATTATCAGGTTCTTTCAATACCATTTCACATATTTCTCATATTATTCCTCTGCTGGTAGATTGTACCTTCTTACATTCTTCTGTCTCACCTCTAAATTCAGATTAGAAATTGGTATGTCTTATTTCTCAAAGCAGAATCAGAAAGTCAGCTTTATAAAGTCTATTTTGTGTGTGCTGGATATTTCTTCTGGAGTGGTATTGTATTTACATGTGTTTATCTAACACACCCATCTGTTTATCCAGACAGTCTTAAAGAAGGATAAAACTACAAGCCTTTATTTACCCAAATAAGAGTAAACTAGAGGAGTTAAGCATGGGAATTGCCAGCTGAACTGCTAGAAATAGCAGCTCTTTGGAAACAGGAGAAGCCTTCACTGTCAAAAAAATGACAGTAACAGCTATCTACTATTAGCAAAGTTTACCATCCCATTTGATCCACAAATGACTTTCTTTCCAAAAACTGAGGGTCCCAAGGAGAAAAATCACTTCTTTTCGTACTTCACTGCAAGAACTGGACATTGAATGTAGACTGAAAAGGGCCTTCTCTCCCACAAGAGCATCACATTAGTAAGCCTGAGCCTGTGCATAAATACCTTGTGTGATCTTTATCATTAACACAGTCTCCAGTTACAGAACTTAAACTAGAGCAGATTATCGAAACATTACAGGAACTGAAATAATTTCCAAGTATGATCATTAATCACCCATGCCAAGTCTAATCACATACTGAACTCTCTTCATTGTTCCATTAAGACAGGTACTTTATCTTAATTAGAGCTACTACTTCAAAAATTAACACTGAAGACAATTAAAAACGTCCTGTCAGAACAAACATTATATTCTCTCACCCTCTAACTCCATTCAAATTCTCTAATGTGGAAAAGGAAGTATAAAAGACTGTTCAGATTTCTGACTTCTCCCATCATTAGATATTTCCACAAAATTTTTCTGCTAGAAATATTCTTACTATTTCTATTTATAGAAAGTCTCAGGGGGGTAGAGTCCTCTTTGTACTTCATGCTGTACAAGTACTAGCATTTACAGCCTGTCCTGGAAAATTTGATCTAATTTTTTACATATACGGCTCTTCTAAACAATCTTTTCATTTCCTGTGGTGAAGACAAATGTAAACATGATGTAATGATACTTCACATTCTCTGTCTTGTAGAAACTCTTCAGGTAAAATGACAGCCACACAAATATTATCACTTCCTCCAATCTCAGTGAGGGGAATATCAAAGCTTAAGAGAGACTATACACACACAAACATTAGGGCAGCCCCTGCCAAGCCAGATCAAATATCAGTTTCCTACCAAAATAGAAATCAGTGATGTCAATTCTAGGCATTTTCTTAGTCCAACTGGTGAGTTCACAGACAAGATTAGCAAACGTATGGAGGCACTTTCTTCCAAGAAACTCTTAACAGCATACTTTGTATCCCTGTTAGAGCCAGAAAAACATAGATCTGGAAAAAAAATGCCTGCAGGAATAAGAAAGAAGTAGCTAGCTGACACTTTGTAGATGAATGAATAGGAGGTGAGAAACATGATCTGGGATGTAGTAGGTATCAAAAAAAGAGTAAAACTAATCATTGAAGCAATTTGCCAATTTTCATTTTTAATCAAAATGTATGTATTCTTGAAATATTATCAGTGATCAGCAAGCCAAAATTTCCCAAACTTGTTTTTTTAACCTAGAACCATAGAATCACAGAACAGTTTGGGTTGGAGGGGACCTTTCAAGGTCATCTAGTCCAACCCTATGCAATGAGCAGGGACATCTTCAACTAGATCAGGTTGCTCAGAGCCCCGTTCAACCTGACCTGGAATGGTGCCAGGGATGGGGCATCTACCACCTCTCTGGGCACCTGGGCCAGTGGTTCACCACCCTCGGTGGGAAAAATGTCTTCTTTGTAACTAGTCTAAATCTGCCCTCTTTTGCTTTAAAACCATTACCCTTTGTCCTATTGCAACAGGCCCTGCGAAAAACTCTGTCCCCATCTTTCCTACAAGCCCCCTTTAAGTACTGGCAGCCTGCAATAAGGTTTTCCTGGAGCTTTTTCTGCCCCAGGCTGAACAACCCCAACTCTCTCAGCCTGTCCTCACAGCAGAGCTGTTCCATCCCTCTGACCATTTTGGTGGCCTCCTCTGGACCTGCTCCACAGGTTCAGGGTTTTTTTTTGTTTGGTTGGGTTTTTTAGCTTCTGGACACCCATGAAATGGAGAGACATGATTGCTGTTCCAAGAACTCACAATCTAAGTATTAGACCTTATAAAGGACTGGAATAAGCTAACTGAAACTCACAACATTTGAGGGAAAGCTATGAATAAAAATATTTGTATAATTTAGTAGTTATCATGGGCTCAGTTAACTTACCACAATCGGTGCTGTGTTTACAGGGACATCTTCTTTTATAATATAAATCAGCATACTTATAGCTTATATACTGAGGATCTACCTCACACCATGTGAAACCTTATAAAATTTACATATTCTTATACCTTTTCTGATTTTCCCTAAATACTTTGGTCTCTTTCTCTATTTCTAGTAATGTTAGCCAGGTTATTTCTTCTCTCCTCGGTAGGAACTGTGAAGCTACAGTGAATTATGCTGTCAGTAAAACCGTAAATTGTTGCAGAAAGATCCAACTTCTCCTTTGCTAGTTATCAGCCAAGAAAAGATACAGCTATTTGTTTCTTTAATGCTTTTATGTACATTATTGTCAGGCTGACTGACAGTAACAAAGATAAAACAACAAAGAAAAGATAAACAACAAGAAACAGAAAATAAAGGAAATAGTATAAACGCTACTGGGAGCTCCAATGGGCCACAGTCTAACAGTGACAATGACGAATATGATAACCAGAACACAAATGAGTTCCAAAGAATTCTTCCTTGTTGTTCACACTTGCATTCATCTACTTGATTTGGGTAGTTTGCATAACTGGAAGGTAATTTGCATGTTAAAAAACATGAGAAAATGCTTTGATTGCAGTGTGTGTGTCTCCATGCACGTGCTAGTCTGGGAAAGTCAGAAGTATGATAATGAAGTAACATTTTGAAGTCTGTGCACAAATAATGAATAAATAAAGTAACAGAGAGAAAGCAAGTGAGAGTCCTCCTTTTCAGGGGGTTGTTCTTTTTAAGAATTCTTGACGAATGTAACTCCAATTCATAAAACATTGGATACACAATGAAGTCACACTTTTTAGATTATATTAATCCATCTTTTGAATAAGATACACAACCAAAGCCTTGGCCAGGAAGGATTATTAAAGATTCCATAACTAATTTCCTAAGTGATACTTTTTTATTATAGAAGATGGTTGGAGAAAGCTTTTGCAAAGAGGGCTCAGAGGCCCTGAAAAAGACACCCCACCCTACCCGGTGTACTAAAGAAGAAAACTTGGTAGAAAACAGTTTAAATGTGGCAAAATGAAAAATGGAACATTCATTTTGATAGCAACATTTTTAAATAAAAATCATACAGTCTCAAGAGTTTTCAGAAAATTCAGAAGGTAGCAGAAATTACGACCAGTCAGGTAGGCTCTGAGAGGGCATGCTCCATTACGTGGTACAAAACTCCATTTATTTCAGAATGGTTTTCCTTTCTAAGAATAAATTTACACAAAACATAAATGTTATTTTATTATTCTACAGAAGCCAACAAAAGCATACAGGGATTTTGTTAACAGAAAGAAGTGGGGCATCAAGGTGCATTACTTTTCCTAAAAGGGATATATTTGAGGCGGCTTTCTGAGTACTTTAAAGTTGATGGGTGTGTTCCCATCAATACTCCCAAACGACAGGGATGAAGAAGGAAAAAGAATAGAGAAGATTTCCTTCAGCTTTGGTAACCAGGGAGAAAGGTAAAAGATACCTAAAATCTCACAATATTTATGTATCTAACTCACAGTTCAGGTATGGCAATAGTATCTTCAACATAAGTTCACTTTAGAATAAGTCTCAATCAGTTTACTGGGATTTTTCATCTTGGTTTGTAAATCTCTTATCTGTAGGTGGTACAAGGGAGAACTGATGACTCTAATAGCATATAAACCATTGCTGAATTTCAATCCTGTAAAATACAAACCCAGTTAATTTCTTACAATGAATGCTGGAAAATGGGTACTGAATGACAAATCTAAGGTACCATGCCTATGGAAAAAAGCCAACAGATGTTCACCATTAAGTAATACGCTTGGCAGCAGTTGCCAGTCAGCGTATCTGTTACCAGTAGTGTGGCATAATGAATGCAGGGATTTCTTACAGACAAATCCATGAGAAACCCACGTTTCATTAGTTTTGCTTCTCAGAGAGCAACTTGTTAAAAGAATCTAGAGTGTTAACCATATCTTCCCCTTCAATAAGTTGCTCAGCTACAAAAGACTAATAAAAGAGTAAGTGCACACAGCAGGGCATAGGAACAGTTCCTAACTAGATTCAAAACCCTCCGCCCTGCATCTTTTCTTAGGCTACATCAAATTAATTTTATACACAGCACAAAGCACAGGATCATAGAGTGGTTTGGGCTGGAAGGGACCTTGGAAGGTCATTATGGCTAGGGACACCTTCCACTACATTAGGTTGCTCAGAGCCCCGTCCAAGCTGGCCCTTGAACACTTTCAGGGACGGGGCATCCACAACTTCTCTGGGCACCCCGTTCCACTGCCTCACTACCCTCATTGGGAAAAATTTCTTCCTTGTATCTGGTTTAAATCTGCCCTCTTTTGGTTTAAAACTCTTACCCTTTGTCCTATTGCAACAGGCCCTGCGATAAACTCTGTCCCCATCTTTCATAGAAGCCCTGTTTAAGTACTGGAAGGCTGCAAGAAGGTCTCCCTGGAGCCTTCTCTTCTGCAGGCTGAACAACCCCAACTCTCTCAGCCTGTCCTCACAGCAGAGCTATTCCAGCCCTCTGAGCATTTTGGTGGCCTCCTCTGGACCCGCTCCAACAGGTCCATGTCTTTCCTGTGCTGGGGGCTCCAGAGTTGGACGCAGCACTGCAGGTGAGGTCTCCCCAGGGCAGAGTAGAGGGGCAGAATCACCTCCCTCAACCTGCTGGCCAAGCTGCTTTGGATGCAGCCCAGGAGACGGTTGGCCTTCTGGGCTGTGAGCACCCATTGCCAGCTCACGTCCAATTTTTCAGAACAGACAATACAGTACTTAACTCTTCCTAACTCCTCAAAAATCTGCTCCTCTGGCCCCAGAGAACTCGGATTTGGGCTTCATGCAATTCAGGTAAGACATGCCTCATGATTCTGATTAAATCCTACTTTCTGTTAAGTCACACTGGAAGAATTCTTTCTTATCTTGTATGGCCACATTAATCTATTCTTTTAATTTTTGAGTTACTGCAAGTTGTCACCATTATGTTTGCACAACATAATTTGATGTTTAAAATCTCAGTAAATTGCCCCAGCTGCTTATCAGAGACAGCACTGTGGGCCCAAGTGTTCATTTAGGCAGCTAAGCCAGACTAAGTCTGTATGATGCCTATAATGTGACTCACCACAGACTCTCTAAAGAGAGAAATAACTACTGTGCTGCAAACGTAATCAGGACTGCAGATTATTTCCTTTGTTGCCTTGCAACAGTCAATACTGATTCCTTAGAGGGGAAATAGATCTTTGCATTTGGGTCCTGTTCATTGCAACTATCATTCCAAATGGCTGGACTTACTTGCATATAATGAGCAACAACAAAGGTAAGATGCAAGTCATACGTTCATGTATAACGTCGCCTTACCTTTCCAAATATACCTATTTCAAAAGGTCTCAGCATGTCCTACCTTCCCTACGATGCAGCTCAATATAAACTGGTGGAAGTTTTATTTCACAAGTAAAAATATCTTGAGATATTATTTTTAAGAACAGAAGGAAACTTAAAGTCACCTATGCAGTAAGACTGGAAAAACTGATTTGGTAAAACTTTGGATTATTATTGACACAGATGAAGAAAAAAGATACAGCACATTCTCAAACAGTAGTTTAAAGGCATATGGATTTAAGTATAACACAGCCTAAAAGAATCCTGTGATTCTTAAGGAGAATAGTATCTCAAGCAGAGATAAAGTGCATGCAGGCCATTCAAATTTTTACAAGATGTCTTTCAAAGAGCTGTATGACTACTTAATCCATTTTCTCTTCTTGGAAACTGTCTGCATCATTCATGTAGTCTTCAAGATCATTATATCTCTGCAAATAAAATAAAACCTGTATTATTTTATCAATGTTTAATAACTTAACTACATAAAGACTGCTTTTCCTTTTTCTTCGATACATTAATAAGCACACCAATAACAATTCAGAAGCAATGATATCTGAAAGCTTGCTAAATGCAATTAGAAGTGCCACATCTACATGTCATTTAAATACCTCCAGGGATGGTGACTCCACCACTTCCCTAGGCAGCCTGTTCCAATGCTTGATAACCCTTTCGGTGAAGAAATTTTTCCTAATATCCAATCTAAACCTCCCCTGGTGCAAACCGAGGCCATTTCCTCTTGTCCTATCGCTTGCTACTTGGAAGAAGAGACCAAAACCCACCTCGCTGCAACCTCCTTTCAGGTAGCTGTAGAGAGCGATAAGGTCTTCCCTCAGGCTCCTCCAGACTGAACAACCCCAGTTCCCTCAGCCGCTCCTCATAAGACTTGTTCTCCAGACCCCTCACCAGCTTCGCTGCCCTTCTCTGGACACACTCCAGCAACTCAGTGTCTTTCTTGCAGTGAGGGGCCCAAAACTGAACACAGGATTCGAGGTGCGGCCTCACCAGTGCCGACTACAGGGGGACGATCACTTCCCTACCCCTGCTGGCCAATTGTCTTAAAATAGTTCATATAAGTTGTACAAATCGTCTTAAACATCTCAAAACAGTTCGTGTTTCTGAATAATTCAAAGTAGTTCAGCGTAAACAGAAGAGTGTAGTATTCTTGCTGTGCCTCACGTACTTGTTTCCAGTCTTTCTAAGTTACAGCTTGAGTTTGTTGTGTTGCTGCTTTCAAATGAAAGAGGAACCTGCCCACCACGGTGCAGAGATCACGCAGCTGTCAAAAAGCTTAATGTCAAAAGTTGACACAAACTCTGTGTGAACGCAGCAGCATACCACTGTTTGACAGATGGGGTCAGCAGAAGTGGATGAATGGTTAAGCTGAGTTATATTATTGAAGCCCAGTAATTCAGAACTGATCTATTTAAACCAGACATTTTATTTCAGCTTACTTTTATCTGCTTGGAAAAGGATATATCAAATAACTCAGTCATACCTTCTGAATCCACCCACTGTCTTCCAACTGGCTGAAAAGCCGTTCGACTGTGTCTTTGACTGGTTCATCCTCAACACCATCCGACTCTGTAATGGAGCTGCAATCCACATACAACTTGTATTTGAAGTGCTTCAAATTATGATAAACTCTTGTACGATTTGCACACACCATGCCAACCTTCAAAACCTAGGCCAAAGTGAACAAACCAATCACAATTCTATCAGAGAGATATCCTGACAATATAAAGAATAGCTAAGTCAGTCTAGTAAGATTTTACCGGTCAGTCTAGGAAGATTTTTTGAATGATGAAATAAACAGAATGACACTACATGCATAAAATCAGCGCAAAACCATGTAGTTTTCACAGCCACAGCAGAACAATTCTTGAGCAAGCAGGCAGCCAGCAAGTCTATGCAATGGCAGCTTAACAGTACTGTTTTCTTGCAAACATAAGCATGTTTAGAATCAGTAGTATCTTTCCTATCTCCTTGTGGAACTTTGTTACTAGATCACTAACATTTTAGACAACCATCATATTGTAAAAGCTGAGGAAGAGAAATTATTTAATTGCTTTTGCTTAATATATAGTACTTTCTAGGGACAAGAAACACCAGTTCTACCGTTTTGTAGACTGAATAATAATCAATATTTCTTCAAGAAGTACATATGAATACAAATAGACATATGTCTAGAAACATATATTTAATAAATATATATAGAGAGATTTGACTTCATAAAAATAAAATCTGAAAACTGAGGTTTTATAATAACGCAAACATTAATATGCAACTGTCTGGGAGATATAATGCTGTAGAAATCAAAGCCTCTGCATCTCCCGGTTATTAGCAGTTTTACTTTTACAATTTCCATGCAGAAAAGACAGAACTGTCTTATTTAAAAGTTTTCTTTACAGCAGTATTTATAGATAAACAAATGGTAAATACACATGGGAATACATCATCAAAGCACAGATTAGAGTAGATTCATTATCATCTATCAGCACTAACATTAAACACAGGCAAGTATTTGTGTGTATCTTGAACTCAGATTTTATATAAAGATGTTTTTACCTGAAAAAAATGAGTAATACTTTGGTTACAAGAATTTTTGGCAATCCTAAATCTTCACTAAGAGTACGTGAAATTGGAGGTGTGGGGAGGGAGAAAGAGGCAAAGTTCATCTGCATTTAAGGATGTCCTGTGTTTCACAAGAGTAATTTTTGTTCCATTTCTACAAGGGAAGTAGTTCAAGTACATACAATGACAAATCAGAATAGGAATCTATCCCCTGTAAATAACCCACTGGTGCACCAATTATGACTCCAACCCATGGAGACAAAGCCTATCAGGTAAGAAATCTACATCTGGCTGGTTTTCAGAGGTCAGGTTTTCTACTCTCAAAAACAACATAATTAATGCACGTGTACAGAAAATGAGTTCCTGATACATACAGGAGAAACTGATTTAGCTTTACTGAAAAATAAAAAAACACACCATCAACTAGTCCTTCAAGGACAGCACTGTTTTGTACTGATGTCTTGTCACACCTTTGAGTAACAAGCAGGTAAATGGCTAAAGGTCAAAGTTCTTTACATCAGTAATGCAAGCTGCAGTTGTATTGTTATAGGTAATTGAAAAAGACCTTTACAATCATCAAGTCCAACCATCAACCCAACACCACCAAGCCCACTAAACCATGTCCCAAAGTGCCATATCCACACGTTTTTTTGAACAGCTCCAGTGATGGTGACTCCACCATTTCCCTGAGCAGCCTGTTCCAATGCTTGACCACTCTTTCAGTAAAGAAATTTTTCCTAATATCTAGACTAAACCTCCCCTGGCGCAACTTGAGGCCATTTCCTCTCGTTCTATCAAGCATTTTAACAATCCTGAGATAAAAAAAATTCCTATTACTATATTGCAATTCCCTGATCATGTATATGTACCTATACACAGCTCCATTTTCTACTTTCCCCAAAAGTGAAAAGCTAAGGCTTGTGTTTGGTGCTATATGTGCTTCTGAATGGCAAGACCTACCAACCAATGCATAACTTTGATGTATTCAAATTTCCAGAGGTACCATTTCAAATACTGCAACAATCAACAGAGCTGTGGTGTCTCCTAGAGCATTTCATAACTTTTCAAGTATCCCAAGCAATGAGGTGTGGCATCTGGAGCATTATGTGATGTAAAATAGGAGATCGCATTCTGCCTCAAACTGATGGCCCAATTCTTCCCCTGTGACAACAGCTAACAGGAAGATAGGAAGTTAGTATAAGATGCAGGATGAACACCAGAATGATCATAACATTACCATAAAGCTTCTAAGCAGTCAACAGTTCAGACAGTCTGTATCATCCCAACTATCATGTTCTATAGCGTGGAAGAAGCTTCCCCAAGAACCTGTCTAATCCCTTAGGACCCGCTAACACTTCTTCCTTCCAAAGTATCTTGAAGATCTGCTGGAAATGAGTTTCATAGTTCATTTATGTCTGAGGTGTAGAGTATTTCTACATTGGAGAAATGCCAGAGGCAAATAGCTAAATATCATATAATGTAATTATGTATTGTGTTTTTTAAGCAAGAGAGGTTGTCTAAAAATACAACACTATTTCAGAATGCAGCTTTGGAAAGAATCTCAGTACTGTATTCATTCCAATTTTTTTCTCTCACAGTTCTCAGTGACTCTGTCCTAACGCTTAACTTATCTACTCAAGCTGGCCGTATCAGCCAAAGTTGTGTTAAGTCACTTTGTATGGAATGCAGGAGCATAGCCTGACAATAGCACAACATGTAGTGACTGAATCCATGTCCTCTAAGCATGACAGTAAACGGAAGTAGAACACCAAGACTGAGCATAGAAAACAGTTTATAAACCAGGTGACACAGGATCAAAGAAATGTAGTGGACACCTATACTTCTAAACCGTTCGAGTAATGAGAACTGCCAACTACACACAAAACAATTGCTGCAAGCCTAAGCAAAACTGGAACAGCTGTTTCTCTTCTCTTTCTACTGGCAAAGCAGAATACTTCAGAGGTGGAGAAAAGGAAAGTTTTATGCAGAAGAGGAGGGTTGGAGGTCTGTTTTTGTTCTCTCCACATCCACTTTTCTGGGGTATTTGCAAATAAAACTTGAGAAAATAGTCCAACTATGTGTTTCCATTCAGTCTGATTCGCCAGTCCTGAACTGCCTTCTCTTTCAGTCAATTAAGTTCTTGAAGAGCCAGTTTTATGTAGCTCTGTGTCCCTTTTTTCTTTTTTCCTCCTTTCTTTTTTCTCAGTTGGAAGGACAAGTTGATCAATGCATTGTCAGCAGAACTTCAAAAGACTACTTCAGAACAGTACCTTAGCAGTCTAAATTACAGGTCACCATAAGAACACAAATGTTGCATTACAAATGCACTATCAAAAATTAATGGAAAGTGCTCAGTAACTCTCTCTCCTGGGTCTGTTCTACAGACCCTAAGCTATATTGAGCATGCACATGGCAGGCATCTCACCAGATACTGGGGTCCAAAGGGTATAAAAAGCTCTCACTTTTTACTGTTAATCTGAAGAGGACAAAAATGAACTAGCAAGTTAGTTCAATATCCAGTAGGATATTTAAAGTTTTTTCCAAAGTGGAAAATAGCCAATGCTTCAGGTAGGACAACGTTTGCACAGCAGTGAGGGAATTTCTACTATTGTTTCCACAGTTAAGTTGGAATTTGAGGAAAGATTAAATTCTTGTGCTACTTATTATTTCTGGTGAGGTAAGGCACTCACTTCCCATGGAAAACTGAAAAGTTTTAAATCAGTGATCTACATTTAGAGACCCATATGTAAGGAATAATAATGACTGTATGATGGACCGCAGTATCAGTGCTAGTGTGATTGCCAGGGACTTACTGTTTCCCTGCAATAAACAATGGGAAAAGCCTTGCTCTCTTGATTATCATGCACATAGGGACTTATCAAAACAGAGTATTAACAACTGCTGCTCAGAGGGGTCTGTAATGTATTTAAGAAAAACTGTGGCACAGATTGTCCTAGATTCTGCATTACATGCAGAGCCCAATATGATGACACAATGATAATCCCACCGATGCCCCTCAGATCTCCAAGTTAGAATATTTACAAAGATCCAAACAACATAAGCTTGAGTTTCAGTAAGGTATACTTCCAGTTTGATGAGGGCTTCACTTTGTTTTTCTATAAGAAATCTTATTATACCCCATTTCAAAACACAGTGTAAATACATCTTGTCCTGACACTTTTTTATTTTCAGCAAATACTGTGAGGAACTCCAGCTGTATTAAAAAATTCTTTTACACTCACAAAGGAATATATCTTTATATTGTTATATCTCCTGAAAGGGAAGAAAAGCTGAACTTGGATATCAGCTTGGTATACAACTGTAGCAGTATTTTGTTCTTGACAAATCGTGTGCTTTGAGTTTATTGTAAGAGGTCATGAATTACATTACTTAAGAAGGTCACATGCATACCTAATCATCACAATTACTGGTAGCTGTAAATCTGAAGGGAAGATCCCTAAATATTAGGAACACTCAGGTTCTTAAGAGTCAAGGTCTTCAAAGGTCTCAGCTGTGAAATATAACAGAACCGACCACTCAAGGCCTCTAAAAAGACTGCCTAGTGCAACATCATGTAACATGAAAGATGTGTTTAATTAAAAAAAAAAACAACCCGAAGTATCTTAGTAGAGATAACTGAGTGAGAGAAGGATGCAAGACTACCTAAATGCAAATGCTTTCTAGTTCGGACAAGTAATTCTGATAATGCAGTAATGAAGAAAAGGCTCTAATAAAATGTATTGAAATAGTTAGGAACAAGTGTTCTCAAAAAGAGATCAGCAATTTCAACTGTCAATGCAACCGAGATATCAAGATACTTCGCCCTGGGTGAACAGCTACATGGGAAATAGCAGATGTGAAAAAACCTGAAGAATGAAGCAGTAAATTCTGACTAGGCTGCACTTGGACTATTAGAATGACAGTGGCACTATTTCACTCAACGTTCTGACTTAGAGCAATGTCCCGGTTTCAGCCAGGGTAGAGCTGGTTTTCTTCACAGAAGCCAGTGTGAGGCTGTGTTTTGGATTTGGGATGAGAAACTGTTGATAATGTGCTGATGTTTTCGGTTGTTGCTGAGCAGTCAAGGACAGTCCAGCTCCTTGTGCTGGCCTGCTACCAAGAAGGCTGGGGGTGCGGGGGGAGCGGGGAGGGGACACAGCCAGGACAGCTGACCCAGCCTGGCCAGAGGGATATTCCATACCATACGACGTCATGCCCAGTACATAAACTGGAGTTGGCCGGGGGGCAGGAATCGCTGCTCGGGGACGGGCTGTCGATCGCCAGGTGGTGAGCAATTGCTGTGTTGGGCATCACTTGTTCTTGTACATTCCTTTGTTGGTATTATCATTGTTGTTTCTTTCTCTCTTTCTGTCCTATTAAAATGTGTTTATTTCAATTCCACGAGTTTTTTTTCTAATTCTCTCCCCTGTCCCACTGCGGGAGGGGGAGTGAGTGAGCGGCTGCGTGGTGCTTAGTTGCGAGCTGGGGCTAAACCACAACAAGCAAACAAAAACAGTTGGAGCACACAGGGATGCTCCAAATGCTAGAGGCATAGTAGGCACAGAATTAGCAAACCTAGTGACCCAATGTGGAACAAACCTTACTTGCAACAAAATAGAAAATGGAATCATTCAGCAGAGATGACTGCCCATTATACAGAAAGTTACTTTTATAA
>NW_010526021.1:0-7531 GCF_000687285.1 Phaethon lepturus | reverse complement strand
TTAAGGGCATTGTAGGCACACACAAAGGTAAAGGCCTTTCAAGTGATGTAATTTCCGTGAAAAGGTATTCAGATATTTAGAATATAGGTAAATATGAGGCAAATGCCATTCTTGATTTAAAGGCTTAGACTCCTGGCATACGGAGATAGGATCTATTCAAGACAAAAAAGTCATAGTTTTCCTGGGTGCTTGGTGAAAACCAGGAATGGAATGCCAGGCATGTTCAGAGCATCACTCAATCATGTAATTTCTTTACCACTGGTTTTCCTTTCTTTAAGATATGAATCCGCTTTAGGATTTTCAATCTTCTACTAAATGTTCTCTGACAAAACTAAAAGCTACTTTAGAAATAACTGATTGAGTGCTCGTATTAGAACTTCGGTTAGTATGTGAATCTTCATGTGTGCTGTCAGCCTCTTTAACACACAGTTTCAGACTGCCACCCCCATGCACCACAAAAGCCAAGCATGCTCAGCAGGATGTGTAGGATGCCATGTACCTAGAGTTTCCTTCTTGCCCTGCATGGCACTCAAGAGTGTAGAGATTTGAAGCAGAGGCAAAATTGAGGCAAATGTCAATTTTGACTGGAAGGCAAAAGTTATCAATAAACCCTATCGTATGTCTTAGAACCCTTTATCTTTTTTATCATGAAGTCCAGCTCATGGTTGGGTATACTTACTAGTGCTTACTGCAGTGCAAGTACATGTGCTGCATCAGGTACTAATATTAACTGGCAAAAGTGGCCAGGAAACAGCACACCAATCATTGTGATGCAGGCAAAAACAAAGGTCATAGAAAAAATTCAAAGTCATTTCCTTGATAAAAGTTATGTTTATTTGAGGATACTTTTCATTACCTCTTTCCCCAAGATGTAAGAAGGGATTGGTGGGGGGTAAATGCCTCTATTCATCTTTTTCAGTTTCACAGGAACTTCCTTCATAATTCCTAATTAAATCCAAGACTATACTCTTCCAAAGTGCAAAATGGCCCTCATATTTTCAAAATTAATAGCACTTAGACATGGAAGTACAGTAGCTTAACTCTTGCTCTAGCATTATAGACATTAGATGTGTTGATAGGATTTCTATTCTTTGTATGACTTTCTGTAACACTAGACAATGCTTAAAAATAATTATATAGGGCGCTTGTCTGAAGTTACCTGTTTGTCATCTGACATGAAGTCATCTGCTTCCAAAGTTCTACTATTATAAAGCTTTCCAGAGAGCATCACATTAAACTTACAATACCGATTCAGTTCACAGGCCTGACAAGACACATTTTTTGGATCTTTCAAGATTATGCGAACATCTGGGTAACAATCCACACGCTCCTGAAAAAGAGATTTCAAATAATGTTAAAGAATCTCTGTAAACTGAAAGGTGCCTCAAATAGGCTGCTGAGTACTTTATACTCACACAAAATTAGTGCAAAAGAAGCTGAAGAGATTAAAATCTCATCTTTCACCATTCAGTTGCGAACAGATACCTTCTCAATCATTTCCAACACTTCACTCAGTTCTAGTTCATAAATTCTTTCTTTTGGCTTCAGACCTAAAGAACGACTCCTGCAACCTGGCACTTATTTTTCTCTTATCTCTTTTTCTGGTGGGAGTTGGGGGCAGTGAGGTGCAACTGTATCAGTTGGTCTACTTCAAATAAATATACTGTACCCCTCCACTGGCCATACTCCATTATTACAGTGATTATTAGACCACCACACCTAGCACACTAATAATATTCTAGTAATTCACATATGACGACTAAGTTACTGTATATTGACTACTTTTTTTTTTTTTTAGTAGAAGGTTCATTATGAACATACTGATTTATCTTTTCGTGGGAGGAGGAATAAGTTTTGCTGTAACATTTAGCAAGCCACAAAAAAATCCTCAAGAAGTCATCTGCTGAAAGTAGCAGGAAAAGCATTCAGGTAACTGAGAACACATTCTGTTCTGTTACCTGAATGTTTATAAATCTGGTTATAAACACATAAAATACTACCAATATTTATAAGTATCAAAACAAGTTACATAAAGTAAAGAACAATGAGTTTCTATTTATAAAGTATGTAAAGTGATTACTTTATTGATTATTGTATTTAAAGTTTTGTGATTACTGTACCTTTACTGAGAATTACAGTATTAAAAAAAAAAAAAAAGGTCAGTAATAATACGATTTGGAGCCCACTTCACTATTTAAAGTAGAAACTACATACCTTGTATCGATCTTTCCAGCGACTTCTAGAGATTAAGTTCTCAAGACGAGGCTGAATGAAGCGGTCATCCAAATAATGAAGTGAGAGCAACATATCTTGCGCATACTGCTTTTGTCTTGTTCCATCTGTTCAGTGAGAGTCATTACTAATCTGCTGACCACTCTATGTTGTACAAGTTTCTTCAAATAAAATTTTCAAGGACATTATGCTTCTGCATACTAAGAACTATGAAAGATTTTAATAAACTACTACCGAATACATTTGCTACTGTTATCTATAAAAGTGACTCATGCATCTTTGATAAACTGATATATTTAATTATTTAAAAAGTCTGTATCACAAGAGGTACATGAATAAACTCTATGATCAAGGTTAAAGTGAAAAATTGTAATCCCAAACAGAAACCCATTCACTCAATCCCACTTAAAAGAATGGAAAAGGCGGGGGGGGCGGGTAGGGGCGGGGGGGAGTGGAAAATCTTGCTTTTTGTCACGTTTATGTAGGGTGTTCATAATGTATACGGGAACAGGTTGCAATCCATGAAAACAAACTGCTCCGAGCTGCTTCACAGCAGAAATTTTGACAACTCTCTTCATCACTTATAAAGAACACATAGAAACTGACCTTTAAACTTCAGCAGCACAGTGAGATGCCTTCAGTTAGGCAGCATAAGTACTTCCAAATACTTACTCAAGCAAAAGAAATAAACAAGTATGGGGATGAGTAAAACTACTGCTATTCCATGACTGCTTCCCAAATATGTGCTGGACTCCAGGACTTTCATAGGTGTAGGCCAGTTCGTATGGTCTTGAGCTTCAGCATGTACCGACATACAAATTAATTCAGCTACCTTCCCTAATCTTTTAGCAATGGACCACTGGCTATCTAGCTTTCTATATAAAATCAGTTAATTGCCATTATCATTATAGCCACCATAATTACAATTAATTGTTTTTCCACATACACTCTAGACACACATTTTCAGTAAGTCAGTTATACTAAAAGCTTGAAAAGGCTGTGCTAGACCATAAAAAAATCCCTCACAATAAAAAGTAAGTCTGAACTCTAATACTAAAGCAGTTGCTCTTGATTTAAACTAATTAACTGATTCACTTCCATCAACTCAGAAAAATCCATTCTGTGTTACAAAAGCATATCTTGGTAATGCTAGGCTATCTTCATACTATACAATGTTCAGAAAGATAGAATACAAACTCCAGCTCACCTGCATAGCTGATCTACTTCCAGCACCTTGGCAATAAAGGTTAGTTTTGTAGAGCAGATACATTTTGAAATAGAAGGAAGCTATTACAACATAAACCTGGCAAAGTTTACTTACTACTTTTCATAAGCTTTGTTTTCACTTGGCAAAACACAACAAAACAAACACCTGAAAGAACTAGCAGTGGTAGATGAAAGACATTTTTAGCTCCAAGAATATATAGCCCTTATTCTGAAGTCTGGTGTACTTCAGTTTCTCCACTCCCTCTTAGTTCCTGATGACACCAAAACTTCCTCTCTTTGGCACTTTGCTGACTCCTTCCACAACCTGGCACTGACAGTTCTCTCATTAATCCCATCGTTACAGCGCTTCTGAAACCACATATGAGGTTGCCATTCAGCCCTACTAGGCCAAATGCCCAAAAGCACTTCCTCAGTGAGAACAAGACAAGTAGTACTGACTGCAGCTGAAATTTATTCGTTTTATCTGAAAGCACAAATGTTAAAAAACCCCCAAACATATACACAGTAATCGCCGTAACTATTATCTATCAAATTCCTCAGGAAAAACTACGAAGCACGTGACATTTTGACAGGTCAACTGACCTTGCAGTGTTTTCATTGAGATAACCTACTTTGAAATCAATTTTGCTTTCATGCTGGAACTGTTACTACTGATCAGTAACACAGAAACACTTTCCTACATCTCAGAATGCCTTCTAGGCCGAAAAGAATTAAGTCTACACATCTTTCTGGATTACTCTATCCTTTTCAGATAGATTTCCCGCCCTCCGCCCCTGCCAAAGTTACAGAGCAGCTCTCAGGATTCACAGTCCTATACTCTGATCAGGAGACACATCTTTGCCTAGAATAAATGCATAACTTTGAATGCACTATTATATTATTTAATGGAATTTACTTACCATATAATGAGCTCAGAAAAGTGTTATCAATTGCATTTATGAGGAAAGCCTTTACTATTCTTTTGAAGTGTACGTAATGATCACAGCGAGATACTGGGAAGAATGCAATATAACCAGAATTTACCAAAAAAAAAAAAAAAAAAAAAAAAAGAGGAAGGAAAAAAAAAAAGTAAGCAACGTTAGAAGTCCTGCAAGAAGAATTCTTTTTTACCACTACTGTAAATTTAGAATTTTAAAGTTTTTGAAAGCATTTTAAAATCCATATTTAAATGTACAACATCGACCCCCTTAAGACCTTGCCTTTAAACAGTACTTCTCACCCCAATGATCTTAATGAATTTTAGCATCTTAAAGTCCCAAGTCCTTTCATCAAGGAGATGTCACAGTAAGAGCTACAAACACTAAAAGAAGAGAACAATTTGTTCTATGAATAGCAGGAAACAATGCAAACCAGAGAAGGCCAGGCTTATGGGGTTTTTTTAGGTTTTTTTCTTTTTTTTAACTTTCTTTCAAATATACACAATTCTGCTCAGGTCTTTACTGGGGAAGAAACACCACAAATGCTTGTGACCATCTACACTAGCACCGACTGTCCAGTCAGTACATACCTGCTTCTGAATGATAAAATAGGTAAGAAGGTAACTAGCATGAAATTCTGTTTCAAATCTCTCTGCTCTACCCAGACACCAGTTTTCATAAAAGATCAACGTGAAAAGTTTTCTCACTCTCTGCGGTTCGGCTCAAATTGACCAACAGATTCAGAAACCCCTATAAACCTGTGCTCCAAAGTCTCACTGCCATGGAATAAAAATACATTAAAAAAAAAAAAAATCCCAAGCCCCAAAAACCCCAAACTCATGGCAAGAATTTTTCATCACTCTCCAGAACTGAATTTGGCAAGAATTAACATAGCTGCTCTTAGCATATGTAACAAGATGGAGGATGATGCTTTTAGGTCAGTTGGTGCAGTCACCATAGGTAACCTACTTCATCCTAAATCTGACAACTGTGCAACAGGGTTTTTCTTCCTTCCCCTCAAATTATACCCTCCCTTTAATAAGATACAGAAATACTGTAAAGTTTACTGTGGAAATCTGACTACTTCCACAATAAACTGATGCCTTTTAGGAATCTGCTTTTAAACTATCATATCCTATCACATAGGATTTGTATTTATAGGTCATTAATATTTATTACAGCACTACAAGCAAGTTAGACAAATAGAATTGTCACTAATTTTGATCTTACAGTGTGGGATGTAGTATGCCAGCAAGTCGCTATTCAATGTATTTAGTTCCTTCGGTTGTAGCAAGTTTTCACTTTTCATGTGCTCTGTGTTGTCATGATCATCTTCCTCTTCCTCTACTATAAAATCTTTCATGCTGTCACTGTCAGCTTCGCTACCTTCTGTTGGCATGAGAGGCAAGTGACAGAGTGGTTCCTCTTCTATTTCTGCTTCACCATTAGAATCCTAATTAAATTGTAAAAAGTATTTCAAAGAAAATAATTTTTAGTACTTGCACTGATGAAATACTGGATAAGACATACTGGATAAAAATGTTGACCTTCTAATAACACCATTTGTTCCATTAACAAGAAGTAATATGTTTCAAAAAAATACATCATCCTGTACTAGATAGCTGATTTAAAGCTGAAAGCAACTGTCATCTCCATGTACCTCTCCAGTTTATTTGTGAATTAAGCTAACATGAGATCTCTAAGTTACTTCAGCAGCTATTTTGCTTCTTAATAAAAATCATTTGATAGTCCTCTCATGCATCTCTTCTTTATGGAAAAAAAAGGAATGATAAAGAAATTTTTCTTTTCTGACTACATAGGGAAGATATATACCTGCATTCTAAGCTGCTTAGTCATCAGAATGCCTGAAAGAACAAATTAAAGGAAATTCGTAAATTCTCAGTGATTAAAATTGAACTCAAGATAAAGGTTTTCAGCAGATAATATTGCTACTTAGTTAATGTGACAACTGTTAAAATGTGACAGAACTGATTTGTCATGAATAAAAACCAAAACAAAATAAATAAAACCCCACTGATTTATATCTATGAGTCTTCACCTTCACCTTCCCTTGTGTTCACTATTTTCTCCAACTAATTTCAAAGACAAAATCCAGACCTCAGAATTTTCACTGCTGCAGGATCTCCGAGTTGCTCTTTGTTTTGCAAGTTCTTTCAATTTTGCAAACACTTTCTGTTTCCTACTAGTGGAAACATTTTCTGCAGGGCAGGTTATATCCGGTTGCTGTTCATCAGAACTCTCATCTTCATCCATTATACAGTGGCGTTTAGCAAAAACTTTTCTAACAAGTATATCACTGTCCTCACTTTCATCACTGTCATACAAGACAGAGGTCTTCAACCTTTTACGCTTCCCAGGCATGATGCACTCATCTTCACCATCTTCTGTTAATTCCCCATCGTGGCTTTTCTCTTCCTGATCCAAAAGGCTGTTCTTCACAACAGTTTCATCTTTTTCATCTACTTCATCTTCTGATGTGGTAGGGTCTTCCTCCTCAGAGGTACCTGAGGATTCATCATTGCTGTCAAGTAGTATGAGCTCCCTTTTAGTGCGTCTCCAATCAACTCGCGATTTGGATGATGACAGTTCTGTTCCTGCTGTCTTATTTCTTGTTTCGTACCTTTTGACAACTGCTTTTAACTCCATTAGAAGGCTGTAACAACACACCAAAACACAAACTGGTAAAACAAAGCACTTATTACATTAGTCCATTAAAAAAAAAAGACTACAAGGGCATGTGTATTTTGTTACATACGTTTATGACTTCACAGTATCATTATTAAGAGACAGACGTGGAAATCAGCACCAAACAAAACTAAACACGCACAATAACTTCTGAAGACTTACTTAAAAAAAAAGTAGAAGAGCAGAACTAACCACACCCAGCACGAACGAATAGGAAAAATCAGGTCTGACGTGCAGCTACAGACCCAATCACCCGCTCCAAAACCGAAAGCCTACAGCCGGGGCAGAGACCTTCCCCGCTCCGGCGGGGCAGCGTACATCGCTCGTTCGGCAGCGGCGGCGACAGCAAGGCCTCCCTGAGAGGCGTCCGCAACCTCTGCCCTCCGCTGGGGAGGGACCACTCCACACAGCTTGGCGGGCCGACTCCCAACCTCCCGCCCCGCAGCGAG
>NW_010526020.1:266-1180 GCF_000687285.1 Phaethon lepturus | reverse complement strand
CCGAGCTTAGGGGCTATAATTTGTCTTTGTGGCTAATTAGCTTGCCTTCTTGTTCGTCACTTACACCCACAGTTCTCAAAAATCTCGTTGCCGGGGAGGGAAATCCGCCATCCCGCCGAGTTAATTCTCTAACAGCAAATCTCCTGTACCTCAGGTACATTTTTCTTAAATTCCCGGCTGAGTTCAATTAAATGTTTATGAGGCTGCGCGCTTCCCCCCCGCCGCCCCCCCCCCCCCCGCGCGCGCGGCGGAATTAAGCTCCTTCTGGAACAAAACAAAAACAAAAGGGGAGGGGGAAGGAAAAAAAAAAACCCAAAAAGAGGGAAAAAAATCAAATGAAGGTGGTTGAGGAGCGCTGAGCTTTAAGATTGCGGGAATAACATTCCCCCGGACCGATTCTGCTCTGCGTTGCGCAGCCACAGCGTGTCGGCAATATCGACGAGGGGGTTTATATGAATAATTGAAGAAATTCTGTATTCCCCGCAAAAGAAAAGGCAAGCCGAGAGGGCTGCGGAGATAATCAGGAGCTCGCTAATCAATATTCTCAGCCCCAGCCTCCTCCTCGCTCCTCCAAAAGGAGCAGTGCCATAAGCTCGTCAGTAACTGTAAAAAAAACATCGCGCTCCGAGTGTCAAAATAGTCAAGCGCAGCATATTGTATCGCCAGATTTCCCTCCCGGTCCGCCCCGGTGCCAGATTACATCCATCAGCGGGGAGGGAAGCCGTCCAACGATGACTTACTTACGCTTAAGTGTTCATAAATAAAGGTTTTTAAGATATAGATGGCTTTTTAATTTTGCTGGAACGCGGGGGAAAAAAAAGGAAATGAAAAAAAGGATGGGGCTGAGGTGATGCGAAGCGCCCTGCCGGGCGCTCCCCGGCGAATCCCGCGCCCTATCCCGCTTGTATCCTGGT
>NW_010526020.1:0-232 GCF_000687285.1 Phaethon lepturus | reverse complement strand
TATCGTGCTGAACACAGCCGGAAAAACCCCGAAGCCGGCGCCGCAAACGGCGGCAAAGCCTTTGTCTGATGGGGAGACACGGGGAAGAGACCCTACCCCCGCCGCGAAAACCTCGTTAGCCAGACTCTAATTACCGCCCTGCAGTGGGCGGGAAGAGACGTAAACCTGCGCGGGGCGGAGGCTATTAACGGCTTTTTGATAAATTGGGGGCCAAGGTGCTGGCGGCGGGGGT
>NW_010526019.1:0-46014 GCF_000687285.1 Phaethon lepturus | reverse complement strand
CCTCCCGGACACCATTTGCCTACCTGTAAAATGGGTCTGCTGCACCAGGGGACCAGCATTTAGTGCAGGGTGGAGGTGCTTTGTACAGTGACATCTTTGAAGTTCTTCTCTGCTAGGAAGGGAGGGCTTTAATGCTAATGGCAGTGGGAGACCTGGGAAAACAAAGGCTGATTCAGCTCTGTTCTACACCCAGTCAACTTTATGAAGTGCATCCTGGCATCAGCAGAGAACAAGACTACTCAGATCCATCAGTTTTTTTGAGGGTTTTTTTCTGGTAAAGATGTTCTTGGGGAATGAAGGAAATCAACAGGCTAGAGAAAATACAGAAAGACATCTCGGTGTCCATGCCATAGCTAGCCACTGTTGCCGGTTGTTGGGGACGTTGCATTTCATTCCTTCGGAAAAGAAAGTAGCTGATGCAGAATCAAAGCTGATAACAGTCCACAAGAGTATAATTTTTTGTGTGTGTGAACTGTTGCGTTCAGTACTGATAATGGGAATGATACTTCCACAGCTCTGTCAGAACCTACTCCTGAATCCTTTGCAGAAAGCTATTTAAAAGTAAGAGAGATTTCTGAGTGCTGCTCCGCCAGTGAGTATTGCTTGTGTACAGAGAAGGCCTGAAGCTGGGCCTGTAGTCAATGCAGCTGTAAGGCTATGACAGGATTCATTAGATCTGCTGCTAAGGGTAGGTACTACTTACTCCGTGACTGAAAATGAACATTTCACTGCAATGGTGTGGTCATGTTGCCTAGAGTTTCCCACAGAGGTACAAACAAAACTGCGCAAGGTTACCTCTTCCTGCTTCTGCGGGAAGCATTTTCCCTTGTTGATTTTTGCAAATGTTTCAGTGTTAACTGACACAAATCCAACATCTTCCCGATTTGGATGTAAATTTGCTGAATAAATGCAAAGAACATCTATTATTGCTCTCAAGAGATCTGTTAATATGCACAATTTTCTTCTGAAGGTTTTGTGTAAGACTACATTTCTTCTCCAGTGACTCCGAATAAATACCTTTTTTCTTCCCATATTGAAAAAAAAACATATTTAGTTTATATGAATACTTAAAATTGCAAATAAGACATATTTTTACTGGCTTCAAAATAAAGAGGGAAATGACACCTCCATTCCAGGTTTGAAGAGCAGTCTTCCCCAAGTCTGCATATATAAAACCCACTAAAATCAGTAAGGTGCGTGCACACACTCCACTGGTGTTTCTTCATTCTTAATGTTTAAAATTTAGCTAAAAATGAACTATGACTCTGCTATTTTATTTTCTTTCCCGGGAATCTGTAGCCTGAGGCAATTTGGGATGTGAGGGTTCTTTTTAATATATCCTTGCCAAAGCCCTAAAGATGAAGAAATCACCCTTCTACATCTGAGCTTAGGGATCATATGCCCTAAATGTGCAGTAGCAGACTTCTTCTTATATTACCCTTCCAACTTCATTAATTAGTGATGTCTCTGAGCCTATTTATAGTAATTGCATCAACTGACAGAGTAATTGTAAACAGTGTAACTGCATGTTCTGGTGATCTTTTACTTACACAAATTATATAAGTCATTTAATAAAAGTAATTATATAAATGGTAAATACACATGGAATTACTTGATTTCCTGCACCTCCACTACAAATACAAACCTCAAAATGGAGTTAAAAGCATGTGAAGAAAGTTTGAGGAATCCTAGTTAAACATCAAATCCAAGACGTGTTGTCTTCATCCCTAATGTTGTCCTGTTGCGATCTGCTGTTCAGCTGGCACGACTTGGGCTGAGTATTGCCAACGTTAGTTAACTAGGCATAACCAAACACAAAAGGAATCGTGAAGGAAATTTATCTGGGAGAAGAACAGCAAACCTGAACACCGGGATTTTCCAAATGGATGGGAGGTAGTTGCATAAATTCTTTTTAGACTTTTGAAAATCCCAACAGCAATCTCTACCTGTGTGTCATTCCTACTGTTGCTGAGTTTGTCACAGAATCTGCAAGGAATACTGTGAAATCAGTGTCTAACTACTTACGTGATCGCACACACATATGGTTTTTTTCTATCAATCACAAGTGTTGTAAAGAGCCACCTTTCCTTCCCTTCCCTCCAGTCCGAAGGCATCTTAGCATGCCAGAAGCATTTTTATAAAGGCATGTTAATATGTGCTTTTTTGTTTACTTTCTGCATTTCTCTCAGCTCGTGCAGCGAAAAAAAACAAGCAACTTTCACTTTTTTAGTTTCACTTTTAGACTGTAGTTACTGTAAAGTTTCAAATGCAGTTGTGGTATTTTTATCATTGAAAATCAGATGTTTTTTGATATTTTGGCCAGAAATATTTTCAATAAATATTGCTAACATATTTGAAGCAAAATAAAAGTGCATGTTTTCCTTTAACGTAAACTTCCTAACATCAGTTCCTCATAAAAGAAGGTAAGAGGGTTGATTAAAAACTCCGGGGAGGCAGGCAGGAGACTGGGGTTTAATGCTGCTTGTATCACATACCAAGTCACTCAGAGGCACATATTTAGCCAGATTCCCCTACTCGTGGATATAAGTTATGTCCGACAATGTGCATGGACGTTTTTGTTCCAGCAAAAGGTGTTGCATGTGGGCACCAGCCTGGTGGCTGCACTGCTGGCTTCGGGAGGGGTACCTGCCTCAGAGGTAGCTGGATGTGTTGCCACCCAGATTTGCATGTGCGACCGGGGCTCCCAGAACAGCCAACACATAGGTGTGAGTGGCAACCACCTGCCCACTGAAAATGGACGCTGTTGTGGACCCAGTTAGGGCCAAAAAACATGGCAAACCATGGGGCAGCAGGAGATGCGGCTGCTTCCACACCATCATACCCACGTTTTCTTGCAGCCAGGTTGAAAAGCCAGAGAAAGGCTAGTGAGGTGAGAGGAAGATCTTTCGGCCGATCCCCCCTAGGCTATGCGTGTGCTCAGAGAAAGAAGGAGATGCTCTGCTGGCTCCTGCTCCAGCTGTGTAGATGGCATAGCCTAGATCTTCGGGTTTGCACACCTGGTTTTAGCACATGCAGTTCTAGAGCCCGCTAGACCACTGTTACCCCCTACACTGAAAATCTGCAGCGTGTTCTGGGACAGAACTAGAATAAGACTGCATCGATGCAGGCTTACCAGTTGACTGCATTATTTCTTTTTGTTTATTTATTTTTGAAGTATATTTGGCCTTAGCCCGGGTCTGGTAGCAATAAGAATCTGATGATAAGGCTAGACTGCACCGACTGAAATTTTATATGAAAAGGATCACCAACAGAATAAGATATCTGTTTCCTTTCTGATGCAACATCTGGATTTTTCTGATGGCAAAATCTTGGATGATCCTGTTGGTATAAAAGGTAAGGGGAAATCAAGAGGGACCTGTGCTGGGAGAAAACTTCAGGTTATCGCTATATAATATAGAATGAAAGGAAGGGACATAACTTGATGAAATTAGGTTCTTCAGTGAGGGAGTGAAGGTAAACCTTACACTCTTCAGCAGAGGCTCTTTTTTGTGGTAAACCCTCTTTGTTTGTGTATGGCTTGGAAGGAGAGCAATGCCTGAGGCCTTCCAACTGCAAAAATAGCGTACTATAGGAGCTGAACATATGTTGTACAAAAGCTGTTATTTCATTTGTTCTGAAACAGCACGGTGGTATAGTAGGTGCAAAGTGAGGCTCGGGGCAAGTGGCACCAGTTCCTTGGACACCAGCAGAACCACACGTCAAGTAGGCTGCCCAAGTGCGGTGGGCTTGGTGGTGCTCTGGGTGCAGTGCCTCCTTGTGAAAACTAGCCCCTTTCCATGTAAAAGCCTACCTCATCATACAGAATGATTTAATTTCTTTTTCCTTTGTAAAGCACAGTACTAACAATAAGAAGCATTCATTGCTTATGCAGCTCCATCTTTTTAACCTGTAGCAGGGCACTGACATTCAAAGCAATAGAAAATTAGCAATATGGTGGGGTATTGACATTGTATGTTATCGGCATACCTGGAGCAATACAACCCTTCCAGCTACTCTCGTCACACAGGAGGCTATGTGTTTTCTTGCCTTTATTTTATTGCTAGCAACTAGTATTTCAAAGGCAATTGTGGTATTTATTTATTTATTTAAAACACGAAGTGATAAAAATATTAGACAAATTTGATTAATAGCAGCGGAGAGGACAAATAAACGTAAACATAGGCAAATAAGTTTATTTTCTTAAGTGATTCATTTAAGCATACTAATATGTCAAGAAATAGCAATATGCCTTTCAAAATGATAAAGTAAACCCTATTCACAAAAGAAGTGATTTGCTCTATGTACATGGTTTACCTAGAAGGGTGTGGTTACTATAATGTATGCCTGGCTGGCAAGCAGAGAGGCTTTTGTTCTGTAGCTGCTTTTAAAAGTGTCCTCTGACAGAGGTGCACCTTTGCACTGGTTTAATGGAGAATTCAGCCTGCTGCTGGTTCTCTCCCATTTTGTAAATGCAAAGCCACTCCAGTGATGTTTCTTGAGGTACTACTGATACACCCGGCTGTACCTGAAAGCAGAGCTTAATCTATAAACCGTAGTTGTGTAGTTGAGGGCAAACGTGTAAATGAGTTTAGCCACTTACTTGTGCAATGCAAAACATAGCAAAGTGCCATAGGCACCAACGGCTTACGTTTACCCTTTTTTCACTGTCTCGCCACTGCGGAGGCTTGGTTCCCCCTTACAACAGTCTTCCTCCCCTCTTGTTTTATTGACTTGGTACACTGAAAGGAAATACATTTGATTTACACCAGTTTAAAGAAAAGGGTGGGCAGACTCTTGTCAAGCCCATTGTCTGTAAAATTCATACATTTCTCCTTGCACTGGAAGATATGTAAAGGAGATGTGTCAACTTCTGTGGTCCTAACTCACTGGCTGCAGTCTTTTCTTACAGGTTTCCTTTTATAGGTTAACCTGTTATGAATCCCATCTTGCAGATTTGTCATGGACACTTACACTTCACACACAAAACCCTATTTCGCACCTAGTCCATTTTCCTCTTGTTACAATCCAATATTTTATAGGCCTATAACCTTCCCCCTCTCAAACTTTCTCCCAGTGTTGGACTAACTGAATGTTGTGAAGTGGAATCAATCCCTCCCTTCTTTTTTCATTTTCCTCCACACTTACCCTATTGCTGTGCTGGCCTAATGTAGGCTAGATGGTAAAGCTTTTCATTTCTCACTATATTTGTTTTACATCCTCAGGCCCTATGTCACTCCTTTCTGTATTAGTCAGTAGGAGGTGCCAAAAGATTGGCAAGAAAAGTAATTTTTTCAGGCCGAGACAGAATTAATCACCTCCATTTTATACCTTGCAACCCTGGTTACCCAGTGCTGTTCAAGAGCCAGTCAAATTATGTTTGCAGTAAGGTTGTGCACACAAATAAAGCTGTGCTCCTTCCTGTCTTCCTTGTGCCCGTAAGTGCTGCCATTTAATTCAATTAAGCTACTCCTACATCACACCATGAGTTCTGAAAGAAGTTTACTGGATCCTAACTAGAAGCAAGAATAAGTGGTTAGATAGGTGCTTGCTATCACTTCGAGGACTCTGAAGCAATCACTATGTTATTACTGAGTATTTGTGTTCAACAGACTTTGTGTATCCTGCTTGAAAATGCATTCACCAAATGTTTTTTAGCAATAACTCTTCAAATTACTTGTAACATTGCATCTGCATTCATTTACATGCCCTGGTTTTCGATGGTTGGAAATGCTTCGAGGACCTGCAAAAATATTTCCTGAGGCACTCTGTAAATGTCAATTGACAACAATTGAGAACTTGTGGTTTGAGAGCTCAACCAGATAGGAAAAGGATAGACAAAAGTATTGAAAAGACGCTCGGCTTCCTGAGCAGAGGGCACCTCAACAGTGGCTGGATGCCGAGTTTTCTTTAGGGGTTTGAGCCCGTATTGGGTTTCCATGGCAAGGTTAGCCTGAAAGTTAGCCTTGGTGCCTAATTATGAAAAGGAGTTGGTCCAGTGGACTGGTGACATGAGCGAGTAGAAAACCAGAACGACTTGCTGGCAGTGCTCGCCTTTGGGAGCTCTGCTGTGCAGGAGCTACAAAGACAAATTGTGAAAATGAAAACAGCTTTAAAAGACAGGTGTCAAAGTGGAATTTTCTGTGCTTTCCTTTACTTCTCCCTTTAGGGAAGGCTGGTGAGTTATACAGAAAATGATACTTGGAAGACTCTTTCATACATTTTCTTATTTAGATACCCTGGTCTCTTGCCGTGCACTCTCTCACACATGTAAAAGAAGCCATTAACTTTTGCATTCACACTTCCAGTCCTTTCATTACGTTCATTACTAATGATTGCACTTTCTGGACACGCTGGTGTTTGCATCCTTTTTCTTTAATGATTTATTACTTCTGTTTTGTGCTTCCCATATGTTTCCGGGGAGAATTCCCTTCTTTCTTTTACTAGTCTTGTTTCTGCTTGCTCTTTCTGTGTATGCCAATTAATAATGAAGGCTGTGCCTGTGCTTCCCCTCCCTATGGCACAATGTGGTTTTCTCTAGCTCTCACTTTTTGTGAAAAGAAGGCCATCTACTGTTGCTTTCTAGTATGGATTACAGATCACCCAGCAAATGACCATATTATGCATACAGCTTCAAAGGTGGGCTTCACAAGTGGCTATTCTCCTGTTTATAGGCACTTCTTATTTCGCAGGCATATTGTGATGCAAAAGTCTCCATAGCAAACTGAAATCTTCCTTTTTTTTTCCTTCTTCAGAATAGTAACCAATATATTTGGGTCATGTGTTCAGCTGCCATAAACTTATGGTTTTTTATTTTGTAAAATAGGTAAGTGTTCAAGTTTGTTAATCTGAGAGTTTTCCCCAGATGGATTTTTTCCACAGTTATACATCAAGCACCTTTCCCCTTTCCCATCCTCACTGATGTTAGAGGGCAGGACATGATCAGCTCATGATTTAGACAACTGTTAGTGACAGTTTTTGTCAGTTTAGCACATTTTTGTTGTATGGTGGTTGTTGGTTTGGTTTTGGTTTTTTTTTTTTTTACAGTGTGGTTATGAACAGAAAAGTAACTTTAAAAATTGAACCTTGGTAGTACACATATCTATTCTCCATATGTCTTGTGAGTCATATCTGGACAGTATACTGACGAAAACAAGCTCTAGTGTTGTCAGCACTGTAAAACACAGAGAGCCATGAAAAGGGAGCTGGCCCATCATCTGCCTGTTGTACCACCAGGTCAGCAGTTGGGTTCTGATTCCTCAGCTATTTTTGGAGATGCTACAGAAACTGAGCGTCAAGAGTGATTAATTTCTTGTTGGCAGTGAACTTGCTGTGGGGGCAATTGTTTGGACTTCGGTTTGATGGGGATATTATTGTTAGATTAGAATCAGATGCAGCCAAAGACAGCTTTTCTGGTTCGTACTTTTAGGTCAAGGTTGGATATTTCTTCCTTTCCTTCCCATGAAAACTGGCTGAGGGACTTGTCATGCAACATTATTATTAGAGAAAATTTCCTTTACTTAGTCACCTATTAGTCTTAAGATTGTAATAAAATATTTACTATTTGGTTCATTAACAATAAAGCATGAGTACAACAATTTTATTATGCTTAGTTCATTTTTTGTTCACTTGCAATCACATATGATTTCTTAGTACCTTGCGTCTCTTGATGTTTTCACATGGGACTTTAATTTTTTTTTATTTCAGTTTTAGGTAAATTGCAACTTTCAGAGATATTCCCTTTTCTCCATTAGAAATACAGCTATGATCATAGGTCCTCTGGGGAGTGATTTCTTTAAATACATCTGCTTTACATAAGCAAAATTATAGAACAATTCCATCTTCTTGAGTATCTGACTCTTTAAATTGATCACTAACAGAGAGTCAGTCTTGCACCGTGTATGATTCCTGTGCAAAAGAAAAGGAGAAAGAAAGTAGGCAAAAGCTATCTTTAGTAGCTCTGAGAATGATAAAACAAGGTGGATCCTTAGTGCTTAGTGCGTAGAAATAGAAGACAAGTAGAGGCAACTCACTTTTCTTAAACAAGACAATTAGGGAACCAGGTAAATTGCTGGGGGGTGCATATGAATAAGTAAAGCATCCATCCTTACTGATCTATCACTTGTCAGATGTTGTTTTAATTTGATGAGGAGGCCAATGTCTGCTTCTGATCCCACTCTGCCCAAATGTAACTGGAGAACAGGACTCAACTCTTTAGGGTGAGGTACTAGAAGTCAACAGTGGCAATACACCAGCTAAGTGCCATTATGGAGCTGTGACAAATGACTTCTTGACAGACATGTAGGAGCTATCTGATTACACAGGAAGGGGCATTAAAATTAACCTCAGATGCCCTAAATCTCAACGTAGCAAGCTAACACGCACACACAAATTCTCTCCTCTGAGGTGCCAGTGCCTTCTAGAGGTCGAAAATGAAGCTGAAGACATTTACTCTGGGTTAGAAGAAATGTAATTCTGGAGGAGTTTGGACAGAACTCAAAATGTTTTAATGTTTCTAACATAAATGATGATGTAGTCAATGACAATATTTAAATGGTCCATCTCTAGTTTTCAGACTTAGCCAAATGAATGTCATGACCTGATTACAGGAGCTGTTCCTTCAGGCTGCTTTAAACATGGTCATAAATCCCCTACCAGTTCATACTGCACAAGTTCCTTTGACTATGCCACTGCAGGGGATACAAAAACATTCAACTGAAGTAGATGTATATTCAAACTATTTTCACACTACCAGAGGTTGCTTTTGTGGCAAATCATGTGATTTTTTAATGTCAAATACCTCTCAGCTTTCCAAGCAATAGAGGCAATGTTGCTGCTTCTGTTCAAATGCGAAATTTTAGGTACTCCTGATAATGCTTCAGCAACTTTTGTAGAAAAGTACTCACATGATTTTACTGAGAAAAATTTTCCTGTGATTTTGCAGACAGTGTTCACCTAAATTCCCATCTAAATCTAAATGGTTCAGAGACAGCTGGACTCTGCCATAAGCTCCATTCAACCTCTACCTTCTATACCTAGATAGGAAGATAGATAGATAGATAGACAGACAGACAGACAGAGTTTCTTTAAGCAGCAGTCACTGAGATGGCAAGTGTTTCTCTGCAACGTCTGTTTTATTTAGCTGACATAACAGGAGCTGATCTGTACATAACTATGCCAAGGAAGGATCATCTTGTCTGCACATTTCTTCCAGTCTCTGCCTTTGCTTGAGGATATTGAGGGCTGGTGATAATGCAGTAGAAATTATATCTTGCCAAAAAAGTTTTGAAACCTTGCCCTCTAAACCATGGTCCTTTTTTTTTCATAATAGTTCCTCTGGAATTCCCCAGTAAGAAAACATACTCTTAACCTTCCCAGTGACATTTTAGTTGTACTTGGCAACAACACAGTTCATAAGTATTTTGGCTAATATTCTAGCCCAGCTGGCTATTGCTCTCCCTCTAGTGCACCAAGATTGATATCCACTCTTCTGGTCTTCCTCAGACAAAGCTGGTATTATCAGAAAATCACCCTTTTTTTTACTGCCTTACTAAAGTGTCAGACTTCAGAGATTCTCTGTTTTTTTTACATGCTGTAGGCTACTCTAGAAATAGTGGGGTTTTTTTCATCAGTTTCTAAAAGCCTCAGGGCCATCCTGCCTTCTATTTTCAGTTTCCTCTCCAGGTTTTAGGGATTACCCTAAACCTACAAAAGAATATGCTTTTTTTTTGCTTGTAGCTAGCAATTCACTACCGTTTGAAAAGGCAGGGGGTATTTTGTGACTATTTACTCTACCCTGTAAGGAAAATGTAGTTGGTTTTGACTTTCCCAAAGAGCAATGGCCTGTAGATATCCCTGACCCTGTGATGTCTGTGCTTTCTTCCACAAGATAAATACATTGAGATTTTTGTTTCTGTAACTGGATGACAGGTTGGGATATCCGTTATTATCAAAACTTTCCATAGGACAAGGTCATGCCTGGCTTTGGAGTAATTATTTACCCCAATACTCTATTAGCAGAAATCTTGTGTAAGGAACGAGTCATAAAAGCTTCACATGGTTTCATATAAGAGAAGAAAGAAAGAGGACTGTTTTACATGGAAAGTAGCAATACCAAGAATATTCTTTGTTTTACAAGAAGCATTTTCAGGCAATTTGGTACACTACATAATACTTTTTTTAATGGTTGTTGGAAAGACCCCGTCATTCTGTATTCCTTTCCTTTCTGACACAGATGAGCTGACTGCAGAGAATGACCTCAGGGTTATTGTAGGCAACAGTGAAACTCACAAAAGATTCATTTGTAGAATAAGTGTCTTCCACTGGTCCAATTCAGAGAAGATCAGCATGAAACACACCAGTTATTTCCCTTTGCGTGAGGAAGATGCTCTCCACTTGCAGTTATCTCCTGTGCTTTCTGAATTAGTAATGGTGATGCAGGCCCTGATTCAGGGAGACACTTGTGCACTTATGAACCTTAAGGCAACACTGAAACTATCTTGACCTCCTTTTGATTAAGCACATATACTGAGTACAAAAGTATGAAAGGTTTCAGGCATTCCTCAGTTAGCTTATTGGGTTGGAAGGGGGGAAATATTGCCAGCACTGAAAGATTAATTTCAAAATTAAAAACATTGGCCAAATGGAGAAATCTGAAAACAAGCACTATTTGCAAGAAGGAAGCTCTGCCCAAGTCCACGTGAAATACTATATCTTAGGGGAAACATATCTGCTTGCCTGGTGTCTTTGGGGGAGTAGTTACCTGAACACATTGCTGTCCTACCAGGATTTTGTCAGTTTGTTTTTGGTCTAGACATATGCTGTGTTTCATCCTGCAGGATCTGTTACTGTGGCACTTGGATGTCTTGGCTAGAGATTTGATGCTCTGCATCACTGCTGCAAAGGAATTGCCCCTCCAGATTTTCATCCTTCTTGCCTCGCATTTCAAGAAACCCACATCCTTCAGACGCTCCCGTTGAACTTCTATCTCAGTTGCATTGGTATGACAGCACAGCTCAACAGACCATTAACCTGTACCCTTCCTATACACTTGGCCTCAACAAACTGTCACTGTGCGGTCTCCTCTGTAAAATGCCCTTTCAAGTCCAGTTCTCCTGCTGAGCTACCAAGGGCAACACTGGTTTATTTTAGTTTGTATTGGTGATGAAGATTGTTGTATACTATCTCTGACAATAGAAACACCAGGCCTGTTTCAAAGCTCTGATGCTTACCATGAAGTAGGAAATCCACTTTCCAGGGTTCATGAGACTTACCAACACAAGTAATAGAGCCTGAGAGGAATGGCTCTGCATGCTCCTCCTGGGTGCCTTGTGTTCAGCACAGGACTGAAAAATGACCCTTCCTCTGGCATTTTCTATAGTTTGCATTTCTAGCACATCTGTGATCAACATCAGTCTTCAAGGATTGCCTCCTGCTTTGATTACATATGCTTGCTATGCTTTTCTGTGTCCATTAGCTGCAAATACCTTTGTAATGTCTGTCTCAAATACTTTGTTAAATGACTGACTTCTTATTTCTTAGGGTTATCTCAGTGGTGTTCTTTCGAGTGCCGATGTGATATGACTAGACCATCCATCAATTCTTTTCAGAAATAACAATTATCAGGTTGTCTCAAATTTAATTATTCTCATAGAGGTGCATCTTGGGAAATACTTTTACCATCTCATAGAGCTTTATTTGGACATCAAGTTATAGTTAAGTTTCCTGAGGCTTTTGTCATACCAAACTTTTTTCCCCCCTTGATTAGGAAAACTGTGATTGGCAAAGCTATGTTCTCCTCTTCCTCCCCTACTGCAAACTGAGGGATCTCTCCCCTACTTTTAATTGTCCTTGTGTTAAAACTTGGTGAGAATTCCTTCTATTATGGCTATTCTGTAACTTTGTCAGTGTTTTAGTGCTTTGGAGTACTCAGACCAGAGTTAGGTTTTTGTCTTTACCAAAGCTAAAGTTGTTTAGCTTGAAATCACACTGGAAAGCAAATTAGTAAAAACAGTGCAAAACATGGTATAAATGCTATTATTTTTGCTCAGCCTGACTCATATTAATTTAGCTTAACTATCCATTTGAGATAAAAATTTGTATGAATCACACATAGTTGGAATTAATTTTACTGCATCAGTTTAACTGAAAATGTAATTTTAAAACTATATAACTTTTAATACAGACAAACCTCACTGGTAATATATAAATAATACTATTTACATTCATTTAAACTCCGTAGTTACTACCCTTCTCAATGTACTTAGTTAGTAAAACCTACAAGCCAAAGTACTTGGAGAACTTACTAAGTACTTCTTAGAGATAATAAGTGATTGACTTAAGTGTTTATTGATTAGTTACTCCATTCCTGTATTGAGGTTTGGGCATATAAACTGTAATTTCAAAAGCTCACTTAAACTTTAGAGTGGCAGAGATGGTGGGTGAGGGTATGTAACAAATCAGGCAGAGGAGGTAAAAGAGTATAGTGGTGTAAGAAACAGGTTGTTAGATACTGATCTAAAAAGATGTGTACATACATGTATATCTAAGTATATATGTTGATCTAGACAGAATTCAGACTCAGATGCAACCCTGAACTTAGTTATTAGTTCTTGAATAGGCTCCTTGCATGATGTCGTCTGCCTGCTTCTGTCTATAGCAGAGTCAAAAGGGTTTTTCTAATCATCTAAATGAGAGTAGGACAAAGACCAGAAAATAACACATGAAGCTCAGTCCTAAATGCGATGACTTCAAGAGCAATGGCCAGCAGCAAATCACATAGGTACAACTTCCTCAAGTGCTCAGGTGTGATCCTGGAGTTGCTGAGCTCACTTGACAGATTAAGAGCTTAAGAGAAGAGGCCTGCATGCTGCCGTAGATCTGTTGAATGACCCCAAGCATGTCATCTAACTTCAGCAGGTCCAGCTTAAGGACTGTCACAGGGGTAATAATATTTCCGTTCCTTAGATGACATTGCAAAAGTTAATCCATTAAAGTTAATGAGAGTCACTGAAATGATCATGATATAAATCAAATGGAAAGTTACTGAAGCAAAAAACTCTCTGAGAGATATCTTTCTTTTAGAACAGTTTCTCCTGCTCCACTTCCTTCTTTCCACACAGTGGAGGTCAACGGGGCAGAGACAGCTCTATTAATTTTCCCGATCTCTATAGATTTTTATTATATAGTATTTAGGCAATTTTCTAAAAGGGGAGCCGTATTTATGCCTTTTTTTAAGCCTTCAACATCTCCAGCCTGAGAAAGTTCAGCTTGGGTTTTTATATCAGATATTTAGGTCTGTTTCTTCCTGGAACACAATGCAACATGAAGGATAATCGTATCAGTGTCACCCATACAAGTGAGACCCGATTAAGTAAGGTGGGACAACTTCTTTCATCTGAACTATTCTGAAGTCTTTTTTCTTTAACACTTAATCACCGCAAATGCCTAAACTATTTGTGAGAAAAAATTCCGTGTTGATTTTTAATATTCTTATCTTTCTGTTGAGGCTTGAGAGATCTCAAAACACATGGAGGACCTCTAACAAGGGAACATCTGATATGTAAAAGCAGCAAAGAAAACAAAGCAATCAAAAAGTTGCATGAAATTAATGTTCTTTTAAAACAGCAGAGAGAATCATACCATCTCACATGTGTTTCTTATTCTTACAAAACATACTGTACAGCAATGCTCAGAGCCTCCGTTACAAATGATAATGGTAATAATATTAATGTGGGTCCTTATCTAAGACCTGCTGAAGTCAGTTAAAGGCCTTCCATTGATTGCCGGGGATATTAGATCAGGCCCTTTCAGAACATATTTTGGTCAACTCTTGTCCAACCGTTATTTTATATAGGAGAAAGGAGTTTTATCTCTCTTCTGCACTCTGGGCTTCTATCAGCACAGTGACATCCAAGCGAGTGATCCAAACACGAGAAAAGCCCAGGCTGTCCCAGTGGTGAAGTACGGAGGGTGTGGCAGTTTTTAAAGAGCCTCAACACAATGACACATTGGAGAAAAAGACAGAGCGAGGGAAAATAAATCACAGAGCAAGACTGAAAGGTAAAGAGAGAGAGAGGTATAAAAGCAGTTCTTCAGTTTTTCTAAAACAAAAATAGTCCAGTCATGTTAAGACGTGAGCAGGTGGGAAAGTACAGCTTCGCAACTTTAAAATTGTATATTGTTTTTCAGTTGTAGCACAAAAGAGAGTTTGAAAAAAGTGAAAAACATTCCAGCAAGTTTCAGAGCAGGAAGGAGGCTATGCCAAATTATTGCTGATCAGTCTATACAGGTGTGCTTTCTCCCTCACCTTGATGGGAAATCCCCTCATTTAATCTCATAAAATGTAGCAGAATGATTGTAAGCAACTTCCTACCTGCTGACCTTTTCTTCTGCTTTTCAAGCCACAGCAAGGCAACAGCAATTGAGACCCTGCAGGTTTCAGCACATGGATGAAACCGTATTGGCTTGCGCAGTGACAATAGCAGTGGGGTTATGGAGGGACACCAGCAGCCCTGTGTAAGGTAACATTTAACAGAGCAGGGTCTAGCTTAAGCTGTTTTCTGTGTGCTTGGTCTTCCCCCGAATACTTCCTCCCACATTTCTCAAGAGAGCTTGCTTTACTCTTAAAGAAAGAACCATGTTACATGATGGCCCATTTCAGTAAGGAAGTGCTGACTGTAAGTGGGATGGACAACATTTGTTTTATATTATTTTAGAATAAAGATGAGTCACAGGGACAAACACCTTTAAAACCGTATCCTATCATATCCTTTCTCCATTATACAAAAAACTAGATACTAATATCTCCAGTTGCACATTTGATTGCCCAAAAACCAAAATGACCAAAAAAAAAAGGAAAAGACAAACACAACACAAATGTATACTTTTGTTACGATTTCATTATCAGATTCCTTCAAAATATTGGAAAATTATGAGAAAATGCCATTCTGCTGTCAAAATACAAATATTTTGCAAGATTTTATTTTATTTTTATATAGTTTGACTCTTACTCTCAATATCAGCTTCTATGTTATTTCAGTTTTCTTGTGCTATTTAATTTTTGATTAATACTTTTATATTTTAAAAACCTTCACATTAGTGATAATACGATGTCTGTATTCTGTTTAACATTAGAAAGAATAATAACACCTTCTATTGCTAAACTGACATCATGTAGCTGAACCATTCCAATATTTAATGTTTTGACACTGTTGTTTTGATGTTTCCCCAGAAACCTTTTGGAATTTGTTTTATACAGTAAATCTCAATATTTTGACTCTTTGACCTAAATTTGGAAATGCAATTTCTTCTTACCTGGCAGTGAGCTTATAACCAGCACCATTCTCTTCTCAGTTTTCGTGGGGTGCATATGAGATCAGACATTCTTCTTGTCTTTTGTTTTCATTCCTCTTACCTCACTCATTCCCATCCTAATGGTAGAGCCATAAAACCAGCACTAAGTCTCTTCCCTGTGCACTCACCCAAATGCCTGGTACTAGAGCTCTGACATTTTTCCCCTCCTGTAGGAGCTCAGACACTGGAAGCCTGATAAAAAAACTTAGACAGTTGGAAAAAACACAGGGCCACATCTTACTCCATACAATTTTGGTGAGATACTGTATTTTTTTTTTTATGATTCATTAGTATAAAGGACAGAATGTGAGATGAATAATTCAATGAGATCTTGTATTAATTTTGCAAACACACCACAAGAAAATGTATACATCAGAATATTTGGTAGCAATTGACATATACATTGCTATTTCTGCATGCACAATGAAAACATACAGTGTATTCCTCTGGCACTGTAATTTACAAAATGTGAATTGTTGAAGAGCTTATTATAAATACAGAGAAAAATATTCCATTAATTTAAATTTATTTTTAATTATTATAGTTTTTCACTGTTTTTGATACCAAATAAATAAAGTATTATAAATGAAATATTTGACTAAAGTGAACTAAACAACAAGTTAGAACAAGTCTTGAGAAAAAAAATCTATTAATTATTTTTTATTAATTTCCATCTCTTTAGATTTTTACTGTGATGAAAGATATAATTAAAGCTTTTTCACCAAAGGCCTGATCCAAAGCTTGTGAAAGGTAATAGGTGCTATCACAGTTTCATTAAAACTAATTGGCAAGGCTCTTCCATCAGGAGGAGCAAGATTTTGAGCATGGTAACTTGCCTGAGTTTTGCAAATTGAAGCTTTATGTTTTGAAATTAAAATTCCTGTTCATGCAAGTATAGCCTGTAAAAAGTAATGAACAGAAAGCTGGGTGGAAGTCTTGAAATGCTTGTTCAATTGAATTAAAATATTTTCATGTGAATGTACCGATTTTTTTAAAGATTTTGCAAGAAATTACCAAAATGGTCTATCATTTCAATTTTCATATGCTATATATTGATGTACTAAATACACAGGGCATTCTGTACTTACTATTTTAGCTTTTTCTATCATAGCATTAGCCAAAACCTCAAGGCCTAAAACAAATATTGTGACTTAATTGAAACAAGTACTCACAGCATATTTCAATTAGGAAAAAAAAAAAAATTAAATTTTCCTGCTCATTTGGGATGAAACAAAATGGTGGCATCTCAGAGCCTCACAGGGAGCGACAGTTCTAAGTTGCACGTCGGTGGCCCACTTTCTTCGGTCACGCGCACGGCTTGTCAGCCAGTTATCGTGTTGAAGTTGGCGGAAATTTTGCCATTGAGTGAAATGGGATGATAGCTAGGAACTTGATTTTCTTTTGAATAAGTACATATCTTTCTTAGCTTTTCCTGTTACCTCACCACCTCCTTTCCTCTTGCACCTCCACAACCTTCTCTCATTTCATACTGCCGCAACCATGTCATACCTGATAGACCACTGTGGGCTCTGTGCAGCTTGTGACAGGCCACGACTTTTCTTTTGCAAACAAAGCGTCTCCCTTTCAGTAAGAGCTGTCTTACAGCAATGCCTCTCAAGGTCCTATATCTCTGTGACCAAAATATGCTCCTGTTATGTGAATTTAAGCTGGTTCTGACCAGCCAGGAGGAAAAAGAAAAGAGGAAGGACGCTGGTGCGGTTATGGTGGTAGCCAGAGCCTCTGGGGATGAAGGTGCATTTCCCTGTTGGGCCACAAATGGCTGTGGTGGCTTCAGGCAAATTACTTTAAGTGCTATACAGGTCTCTAAAATGTTACTTAGGCAGCAAAATAATACTTAAAAAACCATGGTCCTGAAACCACTGCTGGTCAAGGCCTGAAATTCATCAGGCCCCTAAGCTTTTGTTTCTCTCCGCCTGTGTAAGAAATGCTTCAGTGTGGACATGACTGAACAGCTCGGCGCCTGGCTCATGCCTGAGCTTGCCTGGCCAAAAAAGCCTTGGCACTTCTCCACCTGCCTCCCACCGGGGACGGGGCCTGGCTGGCAGGCTCGCCTGCTGCCAGCTCCCCCGGCTGGGTCCCAGGTGAGGGGACAGTCAGTGCCTTCGCTGTAGATCGTGGTCGCACTTTTCAAGTGCATCGCTGCCATCTTCCACCTCCGCCGGCTCTGCTTCAGTCGGCATTGCAGGGCGGCCGGGGAGTGCACAGGCTGGCGGTTCTCTCGGGTGGAAGTAAGCCGGGCGGGCATGGCAGGAGCACACCGAGTGCGCTCCTGCGCCAATTGGCTTCCAGTGCCTGGTGCCAGACTACAGCAACTTGCAATTAAACCTCCTGGAACGCTCACCAGGTGGACACGGGTCCCCAACGTCAACCATTGCATGCAGCGAACCCGCGCCCATTCAGCTGCTCTGCTTGCTAATGTAGACACAGAGTGGGAATTAGGTGCTGAGATGCCCAGCTGCGTCCCCTTTGTACCAAACCTTGAATTGCTCCCCACCCAGGAAGGAGGACGTCAGTGCTTTTCTACCCGTCCTATGTGCAGCTACCGGATTTCACCCCGTGGCTGTAAGTCAGGTATTATCTTCCTTGAGTAAAGGTTTCATAAAAATAAAATGTTTTTTTCTCTTACAAAGATAAATGTTAGGCCAAGTTCTGAGCTTAGAAACTCCAGGATCTTGGAGTTTTCTTCCTCTACTTAAACCTTTGTAAAAAGAGTCAGAAAACCTGTTATTCTACCCCAATTTCCTTTACTAAAAGGCAGGCAAATACTGTTGTGGTTTTTCCAACAAGATGGCTGGGGAAGGATGGGAGCTCAACAACCTGTTTTCAGTGTCTCATGGACTTTTACATTTCCTTGGTTTTTCTTAAGTGAACTCTTCTCCACACTTCCCTTCTCACAGGTGTATTTAACTGATGCACATTTGACCTTTCTCACCTCTGTGTGCACTCTACCACTGTCAGGTGGTTAGTCTAACTTCTCCAAAACTGTCTTTCTGTCTATATCATTAAAACATTTTATTTCCGTATCCTGACTCTCCTGGTGATAACTTAAAAAAAATAAATAGAGCCTTCCTTTTGTTAAGAAAAAGGATCCATTTCAAGCCATGTTAATTAATCTTTGATGAAATCTTGAGGAAGACAAGACAATCGCAGTTTTTAAGTCCTGTAAGAGGGAGCTAAGAATTTTAACAGAGCTAATATAGTAAATATAGTAAAAGGTTAAGATGTTTTGAGTTTTTAAATCTTATGCAATAAGTCTTTGAGTAAGATGAAAACTGAGGTAGAAGTCTGGCATCAGGATACTTGAATGGCAGGTATCCAAGTGACACTGATTTTGCAGATTGTTTTTAGCTCCAGAAAGTCCAAGAAAACTCAAAAAAAGCTAGGTACACTTTCTAAATACCAATCACAATGATTATAGTAGGTTCCTTGGGCACTCCTTGAGTAGCTGAGAAAGGTTGTCTTTTCCTTGGTTTCAGGACTGTAGCAGAGATCATGAATGAACTGGATTAAAAACAGCCTTAATTTTTTTTTCCTTTTTCTTTTTTAGAGAAGACAAAGTCTGTATACCAAGTATGTAGCCAGGTGCATAGAAAAGCAATATATAGTTTCAGTATGAAAATCACCACCTCTCTGCCTCAGAACCCTATAACATACACATTATACTACACAATCTGGCATACGCTGTGATTGCCACTTCCAGAGACATGAGAGTCATATAAGCCGTGTTCTTCAGTCAATTTTGGATCAGGCCCTTGGTTGCCTTTTCTGAATTGAGCACTGGCTCACTCAAAATCCTTGAACAAGTCACTTGGGGAAATCTTTTCTAAAAAGTCCCCCACATTTTAGGTTCTTTTTTTAGGTAGCCTAATTTAGACACCTGCTGGTAAGTGTTTAAAGCCAGACAACCGTAAACAGAGGCATGCAAAGTCAGTGAATACTTTTGAGCCCTTTCAGCCTTACCTCTGTATGGCTGATTAATTTCTGGTGTGATTTGGGAGGCCCAGATGAGTTACATCAGGGCTGAATTGTGAAATTTAATTTTGTATGTTTAAAATTTGTTGAATTTTTATCAGAAAAGCTGATCAAGATCTTCCAACTGTAAGGACTAAAGGTAAGTCCTCAATCTACTCATCTATCTGTCTATGAAATATGGCCTGCTTTGATGAGGTTTTGTGTCTCCTGACCAAAAATGAACAAGAATATTTGTTAGCTTCCATAACTTTAGACATTTAAGATTGAACTGAACCACTCACTTCAGACTGTTACTAGCAACAAGAAGTCCTGAATTACAACTTATTGCAAAAATACTAAGGAAGACAGGATGAGGAGAAAGCACATTTGGAAGTAACCTTTTTACTGCTGAGCTTATCACTGTCACATGGAATTAAAAGCAAAATCAAGAAACAAAACTTTGAAAACAAAGCGATCCACAAGAAAAAAGAATCTGACTCATGGAAGGGATACCTTTACTTGCCTTATTGGTAAAAATGAATCACTTCTGTGTGTGAGAGCTAAGTGAAAAAAAGATCAACTGTAAATATCGCTTTCTTTTTCCTCCCTTTTACCCTGTTCTTGCACCTACATAGTGGTTGCTATGAAAAATAAATGACATTTGCTGAAGTGATATCCATGGATGCAGATTCCCCACAACACTCAGCCAGCTGACCTGGAAGTTAATCTAGCTTCCCTTATTTTGTTCAGTTGTCCAGGCTTTGGGCCAAATAGCATAAGACTAATTTTTAAGACTCAGCTGATCTGCCTTTGTACTTAAAGCCAGCATCTTGCTGTTTGGGAAACTCTTGTACTCAACTAAGATGCAGGAGCAGTGTTTTGGCTGAGCAGGCTTTGACGTCTTTGATGCAGAAACTTTGTGCTTGCCATTTTAGTTTGCTATATTTGATGAAACTTTCTCGTGCCTTGGTGCCTCTGAATAAGCCTGGTCTTTTCTCTGTGCAGTCTGTGATAGTAAAATAAAGAGATGCAGAACTAAAGGTGATTGGACTCTGAAGTTAACAAAAAGGTATGGGTATCATTCAGTGACTAAAGGAAATCCTAAGCTTGACTTCAGTGGATGTTGACCTGTGATACAAGGGTCTAAGTATGTGATACGTACCAATGTCCGGTAAAAACAAAAGCAAAACCAACTCTATCGATTAATAGATTTTTTTTTTAAATAAAAGATGGCATAAAAACAAGAAATATATATTTTTTTCCTTTTTAAGAGACTGCTATAAAACTAAAAAATACTTGCAAATAAAATAGCACCAAATTATTCACATAATACAGGCTGACATATTCACATTGGAACAGTTGGGGCCAGATCCATGACCTCTTGTAAGTCAGGCAAACTTACTTTTTCCGAGCAGAACTATAGCCAGTTTTCCCTCACTAAGCATGTGACTACTGTTTTTCAAGTACCTGAGTGTAAATTCATGATGGAAGTGTGGAGCCATCCCCAAAAGACTACCGCCACTAGAGTAAAAACAAGTGTCAAATTAGTGTCCAACCTGTTGTTGAAATATTTCAGTCACTCTGCTAGGGAAATGAGTAAAGTCTTCCAGAATCTGTCCAAAAGACTTTATCACCTGTCTTTGTACCATTATCACTTGTATTAACAGAAGTGGTCTTTGAGTCAGATCCATAGATCAATTTGTCAACTTCACAATACAATATTGTCGTGGTTTAGCCCCAGACGGCAACTAAGCACCACACAGCCGCTCGCTCACTCCCCCTCCCACAGTGGAACGGGGGAGAGAATTAGGAAAAAAAAACCTCGTGGGTTGAGATAAACACGGTTTAATAGGACAGAAAGAAAGAAGGAAACAACAAGGATAATACCAACAAAGGAATGTACAAGAACAAGTGATGCCCAATACAGCAATTGCTCACCACCCAGTGATCGACAGCCCGTCCCTGAGCAGCGATTTCCGCCCCCCGGCCAACTCCAGTTTATGTACTGGGCATGACGTCGGATGGTAGGGAATATCTCTTTGGCCAGCCTGGGTCAGCTGTCCCGGCTGTGTCCCCTCCCAGCTCCCCGTGCACCCCCAGCCTGCTCGCTGGCAGCCCAGCACAAGAAGCTGAACTGTCCTTGACTGCTCAGGAACAACCCAAAACATCAGCACGTTATCAACAGTTTCTCATCCCAAATCCAAAACACAGCTTCACACTAGCTTCTGTGAAGAAAACTAGCTCTATCCTGGCTGAAACCAGGACAAATATGCCTCTTCAAAACTCCCCAGCACAAGCAATATCCTTCAACTTCTTATTTAACAGAGAACTAGGATCTGCAAGAGGGCAGAGAAGCATGATACGTCTAGTATGCAATATGGATGTGACTAGGATACTTTTGGGGGCTCACAGTATAAGAACAGATAGGGAGAGCATCGTCAGAAATCTCCCCAGCACAGAATAAATAAATATTTGTTTTTTTCCTGGCCATGTGATATTGTTGTCTCTCATCCAGTTTGTGAGCCACTCCAGTTATTGGTCTGCTGCCCTGCCCAGATAGTTCCTCCTTTTGTGTTTGTGGCGTTCTGCTCCTGTGCAGCATTGTGCAGGTTTCTTCTTTTGATCTTCAGCACGCTAACTTTTGACCATTGTTCCCATTTAAAAATATTAGTGTGAACTTTTCACCAACATATTTGTGGCTGCCCACAAGTTTTTAAAGTATGATTTCTGTACTGTGCAAGTCTTTATGGAAATATTAAATATTCAGAAGACCTGAGATACTTTCTTTTTTTGGTGGGGGATCTCTTATAACTAGATTTGAAACCAATTTTTTCAGCCAGCTTTATCTACCTGACGGTGACTATATCTAGATTCTGCTTCCCTATGAGAATGACAAGTGGACAATGACAAAACTTTACTTCAGTTGAAATATAGCCTAACTTCTGCTTCTTCCTTCTGTGCCTCGTCTGTTACCTATTAAATCAATAAATTAGTTTGGTTTTAAGTGAGCTGTTCTCGACACACCCTTGTTGCCTGTTTTTATCACTTTATTATCTTCAAGGCACTTGACATGGATTGTTCAGTAATTTGTTTCAGGATTTTTATACACTGATTAGTTTATGATGCTCAGCATCTTCACATCTTCCTTTCTCCCTCTTTAAAAGGCTTCTGCCCTTTCTTATTTTCTGCAGCCTCCTTTGTCCTCCCCAGGTTCCCACAGGCAATCACTAATATTTGGGAAAGTATCTTCATTAGTTCCAAAATCAGCTAGTTTGGCTACTTCCAAGTTTGGGTAGTTTTGTCAAGAGTAATTTTCATCTAGCTCTGCCAGCTAGAACATAACTCACTTGACTAAATGTTCTTTAACCTGCTTTTTCTATGCTCTGAATGGTACTCTTCTGCCCTTGTTAAAATATATTTTCTTCCAAGTGGCTGATTGCAATTATCTTTCATGTTTGTGTGTGTGTGAAGGCATTCTTGCTTTCCTCCTACATTATGCAATGGATCTATACGTTGTTTTCCTCTTCTTTCTAATATATTCATAGCTACTTTTTTTCTTGCCTTCTATGCCTTGTGATAATTTAAATCTGTTTTACATCTGAGGATTTCTGATTTTTCCCCACTTGAACATGCTTTGAAATAATGCTTAGAAAATAATATGCCTTTCAAGAGTGCTTGCTGTTACAGTGGAAATCCTAACCTGAAGGCCAGGAAATACAAGTTTAAGTACTACTTCATTTGCAAAATAAAGTTTCAAAAGCAATGAGAATTAAAGTGAATGGGAAACAGACTGCAATCATTATTCAAAAAAGAAAGTGACCTCTACATCTCACTCAAAGCTGAAAACCAGTATCTGTATATCATATGTCATTATGAACTAACTCTAAGATATTGGATAAAATACTTCTATTTTTAGCCTTTGTCTTTTAATATAAGGAAATTACAGAAAAAATAAAGAGACTGATGTTATTAGAAAAGCAACGTTAAGATTACAATATTTAAAAATACATTATTTTTTCCATAGAAGATTATATTGTGGGTTTGACATAGGAATACCATAGATATATCATGAGATGGATTATGTTAATCATGTAACTGACCTAAAATGTTTGAAAAGTATCATACGCACTTCATAAACAGCTTCTGTGAATACTTATTGACCCTTGCACGATCACGGACCTTTCTCTCCTCTGTTTAGAAGCCTAGACTTTTCTAAAGAGGCTGTGTTTTCTTTTAAAAGCTGCCATGATATGCCTTTGAGCATGTTTCATTTGCTGTTTTGACTGGCTTGACTTCTCACTTCAACAATGTAGCTGAATTACAAGTCTTGCATTAATTTCAATTCATCCTTTTGATAACATTAATAATAAAGAAGTCAGTCTTATCAGGGGTGAGGATCAAGGAGGATTAAGAAGCTGAAGCATGTGGGATAGAATAGAGTGTGAATCAGGTCTGCCAGGTGGAAAATGAAAAGATGAAGAGAGAGGAGCAGGGGGTGGCTCATGAAACAGAGGAGGAGGATGAAATTGGGGAGCAGGGTGTTACCCTGAAACTTCAGGCTTTGCGGGAATTCCCAGGCTATCAGACTTGCCTTCAAACATGCCAGCCTTTTCTTAGCGGCACTATGAGTATAGGCCCTGCAGTTCTGGTATTGATTACAATAAAGGTGGCTAACATCGTTACTGTACTGCACGAAATTGGGAGCAGGTCACATGTGGCTGCTATGGTGAGGTCATGGTTATGAGTCTGTGATGGGGTCTGAATTACTAACTACTCCAGGATGCCTAGAGTAAACAGGTTCAGACACAGGCCGTCTCGTGACCTAGCTCCAAGCCCTTTCCCACCCATTTCACAGGGCAGTGACGGGACAGCTGAAGGAAAAGATGCTTCACATCCCACCTGTCACCACATCCTCCCCTGGAATCTCTCTGCCTGTTCTCTGGAGATATATATTTCTTGCCTGTGGCCACATGCAGATTATTTTAAGTAAGTGGCCTGAAGGAGCAGGAGAACTGGCTGCAATAGATGGGTATCATACAAGGTTGAAGGCTAGCTATGAATTTCTGGATGCTGTTGTGGCCACATGAATTTAAAACAGGGACTAAGTTGTTAGCATGTTACTATTCATAAGGGAATTTTCAAAACACCGAAGGGCAGTTAGTGCCTAGTCCCCAGTGAAAGTCAATGAGGGCTAGAAACTTGACTCTCAGCAGCATGTCCCTTCTGAATCACTTACAGGGTTGAGAGAAAATTAAATTAGGGAAGAGGCAGACTAAGGAGTGTTGCAGGGGTGAGTAGGAATAAAAAGGGGGAGGACAGGAACAGCAAAAGTTACCCACATCTTGGACTTAAAGGAGTACTGCATTGGCCGGGATTGGCAATCAGCAATGGGAAGTATGGCAGGCAGGAAAACACATCTGCATGCATCTGTGGAGAGAAGTAATTTTTTTAAACAAAAGAGTATTTAATGTACTTGCAGGTTTCATGTGTTAAAATCAGTTGTTGCTTCATTAGAGCATTTGCAGTGTGGCTGGTAAATTTGTAGATATATATAGATATCCTTTGGGGTCCAAGCAGCTTTTCTCTGACTTCTAGTGCTATGTTTAAAATAGCATGATGGCTGTTACTATAACAAGGCTTTATCATGTGCACTATTTAAATTTGCCAAAAAAATGGGGATGCAAAGGAAAGAGAGGGACGGTGGCTGACTGAGTAATGTTCAAACTGTCAAATTCCTTATGAACAAATTAGCTGATCCTAATCTAGTTGACATTGGGAAACCATCCAGGATTTTTTTTTTTTATATAAGATGACTACTTATTGGAACCGAAACAACTGGTTCTTTGGCTCTGATTATATCCTTCCTCACCACAGACTGCTTGGTATGGCTAGCAGAGAGAAGCCTTATTCGTTGTCTTACGCATCCTGCCTGTGCATCAATGCAAAGGGTTGGGGAAGGGGAAAAGGGAAACCTCTTTGCTGAAGGCAGCCCGGAGAGGAAAGGCTACAGTAGCCTGGTGTAGATGTAAGAATGCTAAAGGGCTGGTAGAAGGCTAAGCTAGAGGTAGGCCATTCCACCATACAACACCAGGTGGGATTTTGTTGTGATCTTTCCGAAATGGGGCCTTTCCTTTTCCATCGACTTGGAATAATTATGTGCTCGTATTTTGTCCTCCTTGAGCGTGTTGGAATCAAACCTCTGACAACAAATGCGTAGAAGATAACTCCTGATGTGAAAGACTTCTGTTGTTGAGTTATGTGGGTGAACTGTGCCAGTTTCAGTCGTCATGGGAAATATCTCGGTGTGCATATGCTGTGCTTAAATGTGGTGCTTGGGAGAGTTCTTCAGAAGTCTGTTCTTCAAGTTTTGTTCCAGTTCCAGCAGGCTGGTCCACCAGCTCAGCTTTCTGGTTGAAGAATGAACAATTTGTTACTTCAAATACCTTTGGGTTATAGATTAAAAGTGAGGTTTGGCTAAATATCAGCAGATGGTTGCTGGATGCTGGGGAACTAAAAGGCCACAACCAGAGGGAAGAGAAGGAATCTCATGTCTTCTGTTCAGAAACAAAGAGGAAAAAGAAAACCCTTGAAAGGGGAAAATTAAGAGTTACAGCAACCACATATTAGAGCTAATTGCATGGACACTTTACGAAATTTGATTTCAGTGTGGGGGGAGCTTAATTTGCTCTTGGCAACAGGGTAGAATGCTTAATTCAACTTAACAAAAATACGTTTTTTGAAAGAGGAAACACGACTGACAGAATTTTGGCATGTCAACAAAAGGCAAGAATACAAAAAGAAAAGGATTAGTGAAAATGAAGATCAAGAAAGGATCAAAAATATATTGGCTAGAGTCCAGGAAACATTTGTTACATTTTATAAGCAATGCTATTCTTCCCAAGTGTGTAGAACAGAGGAACTAACTGATCTTTACCTAAAGCGATATTGGCCACCCTGCGTGCTAATGAACAGATGTCCCCAAAGGAATCAGAAAGCGTTGATCTCCATACCGTAACCGAAATGGCATAAACTGCCAGGTCCACGTGCAAAACAAATGGAAAATTCAGTAAGAACTTGCACAGTTATATTGATTTATAAGTAAAGAATAAATGGCTAATACACAATAAGTTGGTTTTACATTTAGTAAAAGCTTTTCTTGTCTTCTATTTCTTACAACATAAGGACTTGAGCGACTTCATAAAATGACAAGACAGCAGGCTTAAGAGAAGGAGAATATTTTTTCCATGTGATGCCCAAGTGTGTGGTATCCCAGTGCCATAGGATAGCAAGAAGGCCAAAATATAGATTAATTAAAAGAGATCAGTCAAACAAGCATAGGATGGGTCCATCAGGAGGTTTCAGACTGAGAGATCCCTAAACTGCTAATTATTGACTGCTGATACATGCCAGCATCACTCAGTACTTGGCCTTGTTCCTTACATCCTCCCCTCAGCATTTTTGCTAGTGGCCAATGCAAACGTTGGATACTGAGCTAGATCAGTCTCAGGTCTGACCCAGTGTGAATATTTTTACAGTCTACTCTTGCATTTCTATGACCTGATCGTATTTCTGCCATATTTTTATAACAAACAATTTAGGAAAAATTTACTCTTAGCTGCAATTCCCAGCTGAGACTTGGTAATTAAATATATAATCATTCCTTTACAAAGTCAAACAGATTAGCTCAAACCAGGTTAGTAGTTAACCTCTTTGATATTGCACTGAAATGGACTAGGAGTGTTCACACAGTCAGCAATGAGAGGAGCAACAAATAATCCAAGACCAGCTTTTTTTTACATGTGGTTGCAATCACTGATGTATGCCTTGCAGTAGAATAAAAATTCAGAGCAGAATTACTGGAAGAATTATCTGACTATTGGTGTTTCCCATCCAAAATTTTCATATTACCTATATGTAACAAGATGCAGAATGAACAGACTGAAGAAATTCTTCCTGCGGTCTAAACTGGGAAGTGTCTCATTTCTTTTATTCAAATAATTTATCTGCAAAGCAGATTAAACTTGAATGACTTTCCAAAACTATTCAAAGCTACTCCAAAACTGTATGATACCAATTTTCAAATGTGTTGTCTGGATACCTTGAGACTGCTGGGACATTTTTTTACCATGCCTAAATTCAGATCAAGTGAGGAAAGAAAAGGTGTAGGGCAGAAGACTGTGGGAACTGTCATGAGGACTAGTAATTATAGAGCTGAGTCTTTCATGGTTAAACTCTGTCCACATGGGCACTGCTGAGTGTGTCAAATTACTTTGATTTAGCTAGACTCAAACAACCCACAACTGCCTCTTTCTGATGTGGAAAAACTTTTTTTTCAGTTTATATTATGTCATTTGGAAAGGGATTCACGCTTGACTGGGAGGAACATTCTCATACCTGACAGAACGTCCACTGAGCTATTTTTATCTGAGCAATGATACTGATGTAAGCAAGTGACTAAACATTCCTGCATAAATAACACACAAGTCACTACTCGGAGGCATGTTAGTAACCAAGAGACGTAATCTGGTGGCATTCCAGTGGTCTACTAACATGAGCTCTGTTCTCTTGGTCCCATTCCTGGGAGATGACCACCACCACCAGAGTTACAAGTAATTTACTGTCTGAGATGGAGTAGTCAAGATCTTGATGCTCAGCAATAGAAGTGACCTTCCAAGATACAAAGGGCAAGAAATGTAAGCAATCTTAAGCTACTACAGCCCATTAATGCAGCTGTTTAGAGGCTTAAAAAGAAAAAAACTAAATTGCAGGCTTTTGATATGAAAAGCTGCCGAAGCCATTTGTTTGCCAAAAAAAAAAAAAAAAAAAGTTTTTGGAAACAACTAGAGATTGTTATCAGAGTTTTAAAAAATGGCAGTGAATCATCAGAAGACACTTGCAGTGACTCATACTGTTGTCAGAGTTTTCATATGTCAAGCAGGTATTTTTCTCAAAGAATACATTCTGGTGTCTCCTTTTTTAATTTCAGTTATTCGGGATATTACTTCATATTTAGTCTGCTACAGCAGTCCATACTATGAGCTCATACAGTTCAGTCTGTCAGACTAGCTAATCGTGCAACGCTATGTTCTGTACCCCTTTCAGGTCAGCTGTTAGGAGCTTTGAATAGTCAAAACAGAGACTCACCTTTGGCTTACAGAAGAGAAATCTATGTGTAGGTACCCGAGAAGCACTTTCTTGCCGATTGCTATAAGGTGGGTTGTGTGGGCTTCTTCCCTTCCCAGGCCCTGAGTCCAGCTTCTCTGCCTTGTGCAAGCTGGACCTAATCCCATGCCCAACTGAAGCCCACTCACGTTTGACTTCACTGAGCTTTGGATCTGGATTCTCGTGTGGAGTGTAGCAGCAATATTGTTCAATGACATTACCACCTTGAACATTGCCAGGATGAATTCAGCTGTCTCCTGGAGCAGTGCTAAAAGTCTTTTAGGTAGAGAGATGCAGTTGTGCTCCAGACTTCCTTCTTTGCTCCTGCCTTATTAACCACCTGTGCAACGATAGTTCTTAGAGGTTCAACAGCAGCTAGGTGGGTAGGATTAAATTTTCCTGTAATGCATGATTTAGTGTGGTACCATGCTACTTCCTTCAGGATATGAGCCTAAAACCACTCCACCCCATTTTCAGTAACACCTGTTAATTATTTGGTAGAATTTTTTAGTTTGACTGTACTCAGTCTCTGGGGAAGAGTTTTGCTGCTGATTTTAAAGTTGTTTTTCCATTTGGCTGGTTTTTTAGTCTTCTTTTCTATATTCTACATGACAGGCTTATCTTTGGAATTTTTCATTATTTTAACTATTAGTGCAGAATTGTACCTAATAAATGTGATCCATCAATGTTATTCCTTATACCTGCAGTCACATCTGGAAGAATGTATGTAACATATATAACAAAAGGGCCAGAGAGTTTCTCTGAACATTTTTTTTTTAAATTAAAATATAAAAAAATGCATTTTTAAAAGTTGCTGTAGAAATTTTTGAAGAAATTAATTGTTGGTTAATTTTAAGGTAATTACTTCATTTTACAGTAATTCATTGCTGGTTTGTTGATTTGGGGAGAAATATTCTTCATCAGTACAATACATTGTTTTATATGTAGGGCCTGGTACTTTATGCAGGTTCAATTTAAAATCAATAAGATTAACTGTCATGCAGTTTTGCCAGTAGCTGCCCCCACACTTCTCCTTCCAGGTATTCTTGGAGTGAAATCCAAAGGTTTTGCTGTAGGTGGAAGGAGCATGTCCTGGGGCATCTCAGCTGGGTAGAGCAGCCGGGAGCACACACTAATCTGCAGCAGTGACCAAGCTGACTCCCCACTGCCCTTGTTAATACTAATCTCCTTTACAGACAGTTTTGCCCTTTTGTCGGACTCACCAAGGCTTGCACAGAGTAGCACGTGGCTGGATTTGAGGAAGCAGTCATTTTGATTCTCCTCTTCTGACATATTAGAATAAAGCTGTGGAGGCATGTATGAAACAGTGTGGTCTATGGATGTGTTATCTCTTTTCTGTTGTTTGACAGACTTTTGATCGCCTGCTGACTCATTAAAAAAAAGAGTTGGCAGATGAGCCACGATGGACCATGTGCCCCACTGGTGATAGGAATGAAAAAACAATGTCTTGGGCTGAAAGTTTGTTTTAGCCTTTGCTTCAGAAGATACCTTTCATTATCAGTCTTTGCTTTGAAACACATATTCTTACAATTAATTATGTTCAATTTTGGTCTTGTACTAATTTTGAAAGTCTTACTTTGGTAAATATATATACATTAAAAAAGCTTCTGGGAGAGTTATTCTTTTTTAATTGGACTTGAGATTTTTGTCAATATTCTGAAAAAAATTGATAATGCTAATCAAACTGAAACAATAACCAAATTTTCTGGGTGCCTATATTACAAGTGCTGTAATTGTATATTGTATTTGTATATGCAAGTAAGCATTTGAATGTTTAGAACTGATGCATAAACATATCAACATATTCCATAGCTATTTTGCACACATATATAATTGCATTTAAAGATGCATTTGGGGTACATCTTCATGCATATGCTTATTGAATAGCCTACTGCATGCTGAGTATTTCTGATTGCAGAGAGGTTTTGTATGTGTAATTAATAGCAAGGAATTGCTGGCTTCCTACAGATTTGAATCCTTTGTCCCTTAACCATTCGCACCACAATAGCCCCTGCTCAACAGTAATTCCCTCAACACCTCCAGTGCGAAGGAGATGTCGGTATCATGGCTGTCCTGGAGACACTGATGTGCTTGGTGGCTAGCCACGATGTGCCGGTTCATTGGCCCATGAGGCAAATATTTTTTGTAACTGCTGAGTTCTCCTCCCTTTTGCTCTACTGCAGTATTAATGTGGGATGGTATTCCACCTAGGAGTTGAATTCCAAGAAACACTTAGGATCATTATTATCATTGAGATACTTGCCGCACTGAAATTTCTAGAAGCTGCCTAGTGAAATCAGAAGGTACGGGGCAGGAGACATACAAAGGAAGAGTTAGACAGACCTCTGGACAGATAGCACAATCAAATCCTCATTTCCTCAGGAGATCAAACTAAAAAATAAAGAGAAAGTTTATGACATTTGACTTACAGTAGCTACCCTAACTTTTCAACCACTCTAGGACTGAGTTTTCCCCAGACCCTGTCATTGCCCTGGAACCCATGTCCTGAAACTAAATTTTCATTGAAAATGCAACAACTAGAACAACAAAGACAAAGTGTTGCATGGTTTTACTGTTACAAGCAAAATCTTCCAAATAAGGAGCAGTAAATAAAGATTTTTTTCTACTTAGTCCTAGAGAAAGTCTGATGTAATAGACTAGGGAAATCTTATAACCACATGAAGATATGGGCTATAAATACACCATTCTTGCATGGTGTTTCCTCAGATCTAGCCAGAATGACCTACAATTCTCTTGGCCTGGGTTCTTTTTACCTTGTAAATAATTTTCAAAACTTTTGGTGCTTTCGTACCTCCTTGGTCTAACTGTGGTCTTTCTTTTATTTTCTTTTTTTTCCCCTTGCTTCTCGTATTCAAGGTCTCTTAGCACCTGTTGACTGTCTCATTTCCCACACTCTGTGTCATCATGTGATAACACCAGCTGAAGGGCTTCTTCTAAAACAACAACCACAAAGGCAGACTGTGGTTTTGAGAAAGGCACATCTTGCAGAGGGTGACATCCAACACTATTGTGGTGCCACCTGCATCTATGTTTGAAGTAGTCTCAAAAGTAACACGAACCATGTCTGATTTTGTATGAGTGTGAGGGGTCCAGTGTAGGACCTTGAAGAGAAGATTAGTGAGCTTTAAAGAAGTTAGTTACTAGCTAGCAAAAAGGAACACATTTTAAGCATTGAAGTCAGTTACCTCCATTAAGGTAATTTGAGGCCCTAGCCATATCCTCACATGCCATGACACCTATTCCTTAGCATTTTCCCAATAACTACAGCCCCAAACTGTACCACATTCCCATCCTACCTTGGGATCCCAGTAGCAGCTGTATCCACAGAAGGTCTTTTTGCTTGAAGCTTCCCCTCGTTCAAGGACTGTGAACATATTTTTTCCTAAGACCTCATTCCTTGTTTTCAGACATATTCAGTGAAGGAGGAAGTGACATCTGCTGCTTACCTGAGAATAAAACTCATCACCATCATGACAGAATTATGATTTGGCAGCAACAGTCAATAACTCCCTCCTTCCTCCCCAAACGGCCAGATAAAACTAGGATGGTATCAGTAGGTGTCTCTCGATGTTCAAGCACCTCAGCTTGAAGGGTTGGTTCTTCTCGCACCATTACTTTTTACTAGGGGGTATGACACTTTCTGGAAGAAAGGTACTGCCAAAGAGACCCCAAAACCATGAGAAATACTGACAAAACCCAAAAGATGCTCGGATGACTGAATAAAATTTAAAATACTTTCTATTATCCCTCTCGCAAATGAATGGGAACAATGGATGGTTCCATCTGCCCACCTGAACCTGTGGAGAAAATTCAATGCCATAAAAATTAACACTATACTCAAATGCATACTGAAAGGTTATCTACATAGTAAATCTTGATTTCCTTCCCTGACAGTCCAGAAATTAGGTTGATTTTAAGACATCTTCAGAAGACAGCTGTATAGAGTTGTGGAGCAGTCTGTCTCCTTCAGAATCATTCATCTTCCCGTAAATGCTCAGGATTTTCAATTCTCAAAACGCTGCTTTGTCATGTTATTACATTTACCGTGATCTCATGACTGTATGCACCAAAGCTGTGACCTTTCCCTCACAAATTTGTTTTCATTTGCAGTAAAACTAACCTACCATCAGTCAGGATGGACACCACCTGTACATTCCCTCAGCACGTAGAGCCAGCTCGGCTAGCTGTTAGCTTACTTTTAAGGATAGCTACCACATCACATATTTACTTGTGGAAACAAGCAGGAAACAAGATACTCAAGACTGGGATGCAGGTTGAAGCTCTAAGAACACACATCTCGGAGAACCTGAGGCCCCCAGACTGCGGTAGGGTGTACTAGATAAGTTTACTAGACACACAGTAGTCCAGACAAATAGAAGGGAGGAGTGAAGGGAGTATGTACACAGGGAGTGTTGCATAAATGACAGAGAAGTAAATTGCAGATGGAGAAACCTTAGAGAATGACTGCAAGCTTAGATAAAGGTCACGGAGCTTTTCGTACACTTGCAAATAAAATAGGGCCAGAGCTCATATTCATACACCCTTCTGCAGTTGCTGATACTTTCACAGTTTTAGCACGCTTCCCAGCATGGTTTTGGCCCTCACGAATGAGCACTACTACCCTGGAAAATGTGTGGGCATCGCTAAATGGACAGCATGTTACCTGAACCTTTCCCATTAGGAGGTTTGGATAAGATTAATCTGTTTGGGATGGGGTGGTGGGGATTTTCAGACCCTGGACTCAAGCCATGGTATGTGTTTTCTGGCCAAGAGACCTGTAGTACAAAGGGAGGCAGAACAGAGTGGTCCGGGGCTTTGGATGCAGGTTTTGACCTTTTTTTTTCTGGCTTTGAAGCATTTACTCATGAGATCAAGATAAAACAATACATCTAAAAGTCATGCACCAATTCAAATAAGAACTGATTTGGATAGTTTATGTAGGAGGCCAGATTATGTGGTAACAAACATCTATAATATGATCAGTATTCCTAGGCAAGACAGAAAAGAACGTTTGTCAGAAAGAAATGATAAACTTGCAGAGGAACCATGTACAGGTAAGTTTAATTCATGTGAAGATGATAGCTGCCTCAAGGTTAAAGGTAGTTCCATTATTACTGAATGTGGAAGTAGAAAAATCAGTAAGAAATAAGTACAAAATCACCAGGAATCTGTGTGTGGGTCATAAATGCACATAAAGTATTGTCTTCCTGCTGTTACTGGTCTTACTAGGAAAAGCCTCACAGTCCTCATTGGCTTTTGAATGAAGCATAAAGAACTGCAATATTTCTAGTTAAACAAACCACACATATTATTCTTGACAGACTACTTTTTGTCTTTTAGACACAGACAAGAGGTTTCATTCATCTTTTTATAAATTTTTTCTTGCTTCTGTGGAGATCACTTTCATTTTGTGATTTTTTGAGGGGAGACGTTTTGATTTTTCAGAATCAGGTGGGTTGTGAGAGCAGAGGTGGAAATACTGAAATCACCTAATTTTTGTTTCTCAGTGGGAGGCCCACAGGGAAGAGCAAAAACAACTTTCCTCAGCCCAGACAAGTTTAGCCAGATAATGTGAGGTGAGGGCTGAAACATATTCTCTGATCATCTGCAGGCCATGTATTTGATGAGCATAGAGCCCTTATTGTTGATGGTGTACAAGTGCCCCAGGAATCATCACACTAAAATTGCATAACCAACCACTCGGTGTTCAGCAGAACAAATTTGCACTAATGAATGGGGACGCTCTTTGAGAAATATTGTTATGTGAATTCTCATGTCCATGAATCAAATGACAAAAAAAAAGTTTCTTGTATATAGTACTTTTTTTTTTTTTTGATTGTTGGGGGCTTAGCTATAATCCTTTACCAGAAGGGGCTGTCATAAGTCATGATTGCGCTGTTAAGACAATGGTCTTACACAGCTGCCTGCAGATCACCCATGTCTATCCCCCGCCTCACAGACAGACAGACACCCGAAGGCCAGCATCTGAACCTTACTTCTTCCCGCGATCCCATCTGACTCTCCTGCCAGTGAGTCACGGCAACATTTTCGTTCTACCTCCAACCACCTTGCCACTTGAAAGGCGGGGTGCCGGCTTCACTTCCTGGTTTTCCGGGCTAAGTTTAGTTCACAAAAGGCTGCCGAACTACTACAAACAGGTAAGATGGAGCTGGGGCTCACCACAGTCATTATGGGTGAAGCCAGGGTCACTGTCACACAGCAGGAAATCACCAGCTGAAGACACAAACTCCATTAATGTAAAAGCTCTGCAACATTTGCGAATGTACCTGTAGCTGCTTCTACTCACAGAGGATGGATGGATGGATGGATGGATGGATGGATGGATGGACGGATGGATGTACAATGCGCTCCCCAGAATGAGCATGGCAGTCTGACTTCCCTTGCAGCTCATGCCTTCCCAGCCCCTGAGGAGGACCCCTAACTCCGACCAGCAGAAAGCCTAATAACAAGTAATTTTAAGCTAATATTTGCACACTCTGACAATTGACATCTACATTTTGAAGCACACACTCACTTTTCTCCACTCATCTGCTGAGCGGTCCTTATACAAGTCTCTCCGTACTTTGTTTTTCATTAGACATTTATCCCCCAAGTCAAGAAGGGAAACAATAAATAGTAAACAACTACTATGTACTGCATATAATGAATAGAAATGATTGATTTTTAAGTAATTATTTAATTGGTTGGCTTTTAAAAGGTGATTATTTAAAGATTTTGAATCTTTATTATTACAAATGTCCCTTTTCCTTGAAGATTCAGTCATGGGGAAAATGAGTATAGAAGAATCCATTATTCCCTCCTTCCCTGGGGCTGCAATTATAATGTTAGTCCAGATAGTACCTATTACCTGCCTGCTTCCTGTTATTTTTGGAACGATCTTAAAGAGGGTGAAAGTGCTTATTCAGGGTGTGAGAATAGGAAGGTTTCATTTCACCTCTCCGAATATAAACTCTATATTGAGGCAGTATTTTACATGACAAGCTAAGGACCAAAATCCATTGACTTTTCCGTGAGTCTTTCTTACAATAACATCAAATAAATTTGGAAGAGACCCTGAAATAACAAGAATATACATCCTGTGGGGATCTGGAGGAGATGTTGCATTATCATTCTCAGCAAATGCTGTACACCATGTGTCAGTGCTTGCAAACAACAGTTTTTTCACTTTCTTACTCTCATAAAGTAGTTACTGTTCACATAGTTAAGTATGTTAGGTCTGTATTAGGCTCAGACTATAAATAATCACATTGCTTATACCTTGATCAGATTGTTTGTTTGAGCATCTTCACGGAATAAAACTTGTTACATTGAAGCAACACATTCATCCATTCACCCGCTAAAATAGTGTAATTTTCAACATTGCTGATGCAAAGAGATCACATTTAAACTATATTGAAAGCCTGTCTATGTTTTACCTTTCACTATTGCTATAAAGCACTATAAGAGACAACTTTGGCTTCCAATTAGAGAGACTGGATAGCATAAAGACTAGCAATGTTTGGCTAAAATGCAATGTAGACCGTGTTTTACAGGTTTTGCACTTTATGAAGGAAATATATGCAACCATTTTGACTTCCCTCAATTACTTCTTCCTGTATACATCTTTCTCACAGCTACTTGGTTGGACTTATGATCTTAAAGGTCTTTTCCGACCTAAATGAGTCTATGATTCTATCATTCTACAATTTTGCCCTCCGTTCTCATTTATTTGATTTTCCCCTGGCTATTTTCAATAGAGGAACATCCCCAAAAGATTTCAAGAGCTCATTCTGTGTTTTGGAATAGCTCATAACCATGTGACTAATTAAGGCTTCTTTAACTTGCATTGGTGAGTAATATGGTTTTCTACTATTTCACTCATAGGTTGGGATTCTTCTCAGAATAAGTGCATGATGTGTCTATACCTGGATAGAATTTTCCTTAAAAAAATACTACTTGTATCGAGGTTATGAAGTGGAATGTTTAAGTCCTGCAAATTTAATGTGCAGCCATGCTAAAGGTGTCTGCAGATTCAAGAAACAATTCTCATTTGAACAACGTTAATTTATTTAAGGAGCCTACAGAAGTCATATAACTTGTAGAAATGCAAAACCACTGCAAGATTAAAACTGGACTTTCAATACATTGACAGTCTTTTGATTAGCCATAAATATATATGTGTTTACATCCATCTTTGAAATAACACTGTTTTACTGCAATTGCTGTTGTGTGCCAGTCTTGGAAAAGAACTGTGCTGTACTCAGTAGGGTACAAATACAGAAAAAATAAAGATGATCTTTTTTTCAAAGAGCTTATAACCTGAGACAAGCATTTTTTCTGGTTGAGAAATAGCTTTCACCATACAAGAAGTTTTTTTAAAAAGTTGAAATCAATGAATCACAATCTCTCTTTCCTCTTGAGACGTGATCATTTTTCTTGATATGCACTCAAAGATAATGTGTCAAGTCTGCTTTAAAATACTGGAAAGCATCATGTCTTTATTCAAGGTGAAGGAAGTCTTGTACAAGCACATGATATTTGCTAAGCCCCTATATTTTTGTAAACTGTCAGGCTCCCTCACCAGCCAGGGAAAAAATCCGGTACCACACCCAAGCCTCTTTAAGGTGCTTCCCTCAGGCAGAGTTTATTATCTGAAATGCAAACTTTACCAAGCAGCACAACACAAGGTTTTTTCCCCTGACTAAAGCTACTCCCAAGGGCCCCTACAATGAGGAGTCAAAGGATCCAGTTGAGTTTCTTGGTCCGTAGCAGGACTCACTTGATGCCTTTCCTTTTGGACAAGTAACAGCTCAGGAACGCTGGTTTCAGTGCCCTTCTCCCTCTTCCTCAGGCTCAAAGTGGCAGCCTCCGTTATTCGCCTCCTCTTTTCTGTGTTTCACTTTTTTGTTTTGGACTCAATCTTGTGTTTTCACAGATAACATCCATCGACATTTTCTCACTGCCTGAGAACATAGATAAGAAATTTTCTATACCTATTATTATCTTTTGTTGCTCAGCTCATGGTTCCTCTAGCAGTAGCAGGGTGTCTCTCTCAAACAATTTACTCCACTGGAACTCGATGTACAATTTTGCAGTTTTGTTCTACCAAAATTCTCTCCTTTATATGTTTTGTTGATCTAGTTAGTGTCAAATTGATTCATGAAAGCAAATGCAATTATCTCTATTGACTTTCATGAGGTTTGGACCAGGCCCCAAATGAATTTCTATAAAAAGATGACCAGAATCTTTTAGTTGGAGAGTATTAGTAGAATTCTGCCTGTACCATTTACTGAGAATTACATGTGGATTTCCACATGACCATGGAAAAAAATTCCACAGCTGAATTAAAATGAAGCAGGAACGGTTTTTGTTTCTATTGCTAAAATGGTCTTACTGAACCTGCTTGTAACATTTCCAATAATTCTAAACTTTCTTTTAACAAAATGACCAATACAAAGTGCTGGCATTGCATCACAGCTGTAAATTATAATCTCAAATTTATGAAATAGATCAAAGCACTGATGCATCTACCTAATGTTCCACCAGAATAAGGTTTCTGGATGGCAAGTAGATACTAAAATTTATTCCTATAGGGTTAAATATGTTCCCAGTTAAATTTCGTTGAAGCCACTTTTATGTGCCTTGCCAAATAAATTATACTGATTTAATTAATCCACTCTTAATACTGGCGAGTATCAATTATTAAATACTGAATAGAAGTAATTTTGTTAACTCCTGAATATCGTACCATCAACTTAAGCAATGTGGATAGGCTGTGACTATTTCTATAAAATACTTCAGACTCCAGGAACAGTTTGTGTCAAATAAAACAAGCTGTTCAATAAATAGCAAAGGGCTGAAACCTAGATTCTTCTGCACTGCCTCTGTTGTCCCCCAGCTACCCTTCACAGCAGTAACCAGAGCAGTCTCTACATCTCTGCGACACCATCATAGGGCCCAAACTGTAGCTAATGTGAAACTCTGCATACACACAGGACATCTCACAGTTCAATTTTAGATGTTTTTCCATCTGAGGGAACACTAATTTGAGGCGCTCTCTTGCATCTAACCACTGAATTTATGAAGATTGAAGGAATGTATGAAAACAGTTTTTCCATAAGCCTTGCTTCCATAGAATCTTGCAGAAAACCCCACCCAGATAACTGATGTAGAAGGAAAAATGAACTTAATTCTTGATTTCTATGAGTGCAGAGCAGAGACTTTGCTGCTGCAGGGATTTGCTCCATTCAAAGATGATGTAGTTGCTACTGTAAGTCAGATGTGTTAGCTTCTTCAGAGGTTGTCTGCAGGAATGATTGGTGCAAGGTACACTTGATTCAGTATGAAGTCTTGTGGGAAATTAATTTATCCATAGCAGAGGGACAGAAAGAACCATTTCTTCCCACTGTGACCATGCATATTTATGAAAAATGACTTAAATGCTAACTGAACTTGGCTTACACCACAACATGGTTGTGTTTTTCAGGGAATTCATTGCATGGACACAACCATTAAAAATATGTGGACTTCATTGCAAAGATGAAAGTTCACCACATCTCCAATCAGCAACAAAATCACAAAAAGCAAATTATAATTTTAAGCATATTAAGCAAAATTTTATGTCATTAACCTATCCTCAGACACAGCTTAGAAAGTGAGATGACAACCTTTTCAGAAGGTGATACTTTGGAGGTAGAATCATGTTCTAAGTAGAACATTAAGTTAAGCTTTTGACACCAGTATTAAAATACTGATTCATAAAGCCTAAGCCATGCTTGCTTTTATAAGCAGTGCAGATATGAAAATGGGGGAGATGAGTAAGTTATCTCCAGTTAAACTGAAATCCTGCTATCGCCCACGAGGTAGTTGCTGCAGCACCCTAAGGCCAAAAAGCTTACATGTTCCTTTTCATAACACACAGTGTACAGGCTAGGGAACTTCGGACTGGTACTGGTGTTTTTTTTTTTAATTGGTGTTTCTCCTTTACACTTTGTGGCTAATGTTTTCCTATTATCAAGGTCTTGCATATTTGCAGCACCCACCCAACTCTGTGGTATTATGTGTATTTTTTTAAAGGTCTGAGTGACAAGTACATTGATATAAGTGAATCATCATTTTGCAGGCATAAAATTTTATCAGATTGGTTTTCAAGTAGATTTATACATTTAAGACAGTACATCTGCCACACAAGATTAGCTCATGGAAGATAGGACATTTGTTGAAATAGCGGGTGATAGAATTTTATAGTTTCAAAATGTGAAGCAAACTAGATAGTAAGCGAGCATCTTGTTAAGTAGTTCCTGGTTATCAGATAAAATAAATAAAACTGAACTAAAAGGATATAATTCTGCAAGATTAGGCCAAGTTTCCATTCCCTGCTAGTGTCACTGCTTTGTGCTCCAGGACTACATTTGACTCTAGGATACAAAAAATATAACCAGATGACAAAGCAAGGAAAGCAAAATAAAAGCACACCTGAATCGCATTATCTCCTGTGATTGTAGGATTAGCAAAATATATAGATTAGCAATATCTGCAATGGGATTAACAATATTAGCAATACTTGCTATGGGATTCTTCAGTCTGCAGGACATGAGAAGTAATTGAGAGATAAAGAGGGACTTGAGAATTACATGTAGAATTACTCCTTTAGAGCGAAAATTTTGGGGGGAGGAAAACAAAGACTTTAGTCAAAGACCAAAGTATAGTATCAGTCTGAATGAAGCAACATTTCTTATTCATCTAATGATGCTCCCTGTCACACTTAATAATACCATATACCTCTTTTCAGCCTGATATATCCCAATTTTACAGATTTGGTTCTAAGTGTCATGTGCAAATGAATGTGACTCAGGAAGACCCTGCAGGTAGCAGATTCTGAGAGGTGAGTATCGCGGGTTTCCCTGATTCGGTGGCCACGCCATCCCTGCCATTCGGATGCCTGTAGTTTGTCCCTCCTCCATCACATAAAGGTAACGGCATCTCAGGCTGCCTACAGACCGCAGACGGCTGCTCAGCCTTGCGACGTGGACGCATGGCAATGCTCCACGTTCCACAGTACTGTGCACACTGCCAGTGAGGTTGTACTTGAAATGAGCCTAACGAACACCACGTAGCTGAGATTTCTTTTTCAGGATACCCCACAACTCGCCCAGGCCCCATGTGTGAGTCTGCACTTCAAATAAAATGGGCAGATTCACTGAGTTTGCCACAGCTTCAATTAATGTATGAATATCAAACAGTAATTATTCTGGATGTCTTCTGAAAGTCTGAATTTATTCTTCTGCTGGAAGTCTTTGTTGCGTTTTCCAAGTGTTAGGCAATTTCTGCTGCCCTCCCACCCCCAACAGCTTTTTTTTTAAGGTCAGTAACCAGAAAGGGCAAAAAAATAAGTCTCTGAGAGACTAGCATAGGGAGTTTTCTTGACAACATATTCAGTCTTTTCTGCCCAGCATATATAGTTGGGTTTGCCAAAGGCAGGTCCCAAAAATTTAAAAGTGCAGAACACAGAAAACAAAATCAGAGTAATTGTAAGATAACATTTAGAGTTTCTAAGAAGCTGCCTTCCCAACAAACCAGCTATAATTATGTCTCCCACAAGCATACATGTGTCAGCATTTGCTTTTAATCTAAGGCCTGTATGAAGAGATCAGTAGTGGAATGTCCTGGTCAGACTTCTGTCATGAATGACTTTATCCAGAAAAGTGAGGGACTTTTCAAACTGTATTCACCCTGCTTTGATTTGCACCTGTGGACGCTTGCGTAATGTTTCTGAAAAGATATTTTCCACAATGTACGTTCTTTTTTTCTATTGAGGCAATAGAAAAAGATCCTGCTGGTGTTACTGGAAGCTTGACTGCACCCCTGTGTTTGATAAACACACCTCACCACAGACATACTGGTGAAGACACAGTTTACGGTAGTAGCCAGGATCCATGACAAATTTTTAAAGTGCTTGCTAAATTGATGTATACAATCATATACAACAGAATGCTGCCACTACATGTATATGTGAGTCATTATAATATGCTTTAGCACAGACACGTGCATCATATTCAGCCGAGTCATAATGACAGCCTTGTTTTGGCTCTTCCTTATGGCTATAGCTCCCATTAATTTGTCCTGTTAGTCATCTGTAACAATTAAAAGTAGATCGAATCACTAACATGAAGATTTCCATACCTTGCAGAACTTTTACACAGGTTTTAAATATTTACTGTGATCATGTTTAAGTATTCTTGTCATCTACAAAACAATCTAAACTGTTTGGATCTGCTCAGTTTTCGGCGTTGATCATTTCTTCTGGCAGTGAATTTTACAGTATAATTCTGTGCTGAATGAAAACTGTTTACTTTTATCAGTTTAAGATTTGCCTTCTTTCAGTCTCGAGGAATTTCCTCTTTTACTAGGAGGGAAAAAAACAACGGTTATTTCTGAGCCATTCCCTAGTATATACTTTGGTCATGCCCCATTTTATACACCTCCTTTGTAAGACAAATTCTTAATCCTTTTAATCATCATGTGAGAAATTTACCATGCCCCTGATGATTCTCATCACTTATCTCACTCTGTAGTAATATACTTCATAGACCAACTAGAAGTGAATGCCATCTTCTGTTGTAATCATACCTTGTTTTTTCATTTGCATTCAGTGGGAAAAACAATTGATCAGGGATTTGCAGTGAGTGCTTCACAGCAGCTGTAGCTACCATGCTCTTGGCAACTGTGCTTGAATTTGAACTCCGGCTCTTGCAGCCGTCTGGTTCAGGGTGGTTCCCTGCCTTCCAGAGACTGAACTTCCCTTTCTGGGCTGACGTTTGGGTCATTTCAGATGAGAAGCAGTCTGAGAGCCAGCAGGGAGGCAGCAGGATGACAGGGGAACTTCAGATTACGCCCAAAGTGTTTTGGGAAGTATAGATATAGCTAAAGTCACTGAAGTATCTTATTTCTTATTGTAACAGTAAGTTTACATACACAAATGGCTCATGTTAAACCATCCAAGTAGGCAACTTTTCCAGATCAAATTGCCATTACATTACCCATACATCTAGTTTAGCTAGATCCTGTTGAAATTGTATAAAGTCTTGGCTAATGTAAATCACTAACTCAAATGCGAAACTTGTTCTGCAGACTGATCCATTCTCAAAGAAATAATAAATATATTTAAAAGCTCATTCACACTGTGGAAAATTGGAGACACTTGCTATTTACCATATGTACAAAATGATCATTTATTAACACTCTGCTTTCTGACTCCTAAATCAGCTTCTGATCTACATGGTGTCATTTTAAAGAAAAATAGACATGTACTTATTAGCTGCAATTCTTTTCATCTAGTCAAATAATTTATCAGCTGGAAAAGGGCTTAGTGCCTTTGATAATATCTATACTTTAAAACTTAAAACCCACACTGCATAGTGTGGTCTAACATCTGGAATTATGCTGGTTTTTTTCCCAGACCACGTCTTGCTTAACTTTGGTTGAAAGGGAAACAATATTGAAATAGACTGAATGTTTTTTAACTAAGTACTTTAAAACTGCTAAAAAGCTGGATAACTTCACTTTAAGAAGAAATAACAACATGGGAAAGACTTTCTGCTTAGCTAAAAGAAATTAATAATATTTTATTAATCGATCCTTACTATTAAAAAAAAAAAAATCAGTAGTGCTGGAGCTGGGAGTGCCCAGGAGACTGCTTAAAAAAACAGGATTACCAGTGATGCTGCCACTTGGATTGAGACCGGTGGTCTTAGTTCACTTCTTAATGAACATGCCTTAAAGTAATATATAATCTCAGTGGGCAGGAAGGAAATGAACACTTGTAGTGTTTACCAGAAGTGACCTGGCTAGTCATTCCTTGGGCAGAGCTGTTGGAGCCAGACTGAGAAGGTTCTTTGATGTTGCTTTAATTGCTGCTGAAGGAATAATGTTTAGTTATAGACTGCTTTGCTATCAGATGAATACCTTTCCTGAAGCTTGCATTCACTCACAAATAGCACTAACTGAGGTAGAGCTAGGGCTTGAGGACTAAAGCTTATTAATTTTTAAACACTTTTCTGTAAAACATTTACACAGGTCTCAGAGTCAAGGAAAGGCAAGGAAAGACCACAGCATACTTATGACTCTCTGAAGATACTACTGTAATATGAAATAATTGTGCTTCTGGATGAAATTGTTGTTGGTTTTTTTTTTTCCTCAAGTCTTCATATGATATAACCTACTAAACTTTAAATGAAGAAAAATAGCAGCCTTCCCAGTTCGCTCTTAATGCCATGGAAAGACTATATAGTGTATCATCTCCCACACTGGGCTTAGATAATTTTTATATTTTTACAACTATTATTTATTTTCTTCTTTTAAATACTAATCTTGAAATCTTTACAACAATGTTTCATTTGAATATCAAGCAAATGAAACGTGGGTCATCTCTGTGGAGGCCACAGTCACTGAAAATCAAGAGCGATAACATAATAAATGTGAACATAAAATTCAAACATAAAAAATGATTATTTGATAAGCAGCTGATGATTTGTGTAAAAAGCATGAATAGGAAGGATAAAAGAAACATCTTTGCATTAGGATGGTCAGATGTGGAATGAGAAATGTCACTACTTGAAAGAAAAGAAGTGCCAAATTTACATGATTAAGATTTACTGGTGTTTTCAACATTTGGAAAACGGGATCTAAGTGATTTTGGAGGCTGTAAAGAGTGCCATTTCCAAGGTAAAGCTGTAGGAGGCAGGCTGGAAGAACACTGTGAAGGCTGTAGTGCTAAAGTGTCTTAAGTTACTTCACTAAAGGCTCAGATAGCACATGCTGGAACCAGGTTTTGAATTTAGAAGTGTGTCACCCTGGCTGTGTAATATTAAATCATAATGTATGATAGCAATTCTTCACTTTTGTATCTTTGCCCATATTAAGAGATTGGGATAGATAAGGATCAACACAGCTTCTGTCTGATGTCGAGAATATTTGAGTCGCTAAAGGTTAACAGGACACCAGCATTAATTACAAATCTTTGTTTCCCATTCTATTTTAATCTTAGTCCCATATGAAAGATATTAGACAGATGCTAAGTTTGTGCAGCTGCATGTGCTGTTCTGTACAAATTAATTAGAAATATACAAATAACATAAGGAAACAATCTTCACATTTGCATATAATTTGTATATGAACACAAACTTTGGCTTGTGTTTAACACACCCTGCCTCTGGCAGTGACCAGGAAGGATGTGGAGTCACAGATAGTGACAGTTTTGGCATGTGGGCCAGGATGAGACAATAGTTAGGTGGCAGTTACAAAACCAGGGTATGTGTGTTTGTAGGGATGGGTGGCTATGTGGTGGGATATCAGAGGACACCTGGGGCATGCAGGTGGCTGGAGGAGGCTGGATTTCTGGTGTTCTTAAGACCGGGTAAAAAGATGGTAAATATAGAGTATTAAAGGTCTTGAAGATGGAGACACCTGACTTGAGAAATAGTAACGGGTTCTTCTGCCTAGCAGCTCCTGAGGGTGTAGATGAATGCAGGCCTCTCTGGGGAACAGCTGGGCTGGAGGATGTAGAAGCAGGTGAGTCTGTCAGAACTGTAGCTCAGCGGGGAGCACTGGTAAGGCCCGTGAACAGGGATCTCTCTCCCATCTCCCTCTGCCACCAAAGCTTATGTTCTTCTCCGCTTGCCCTTCTCTCCCCGACCCAGCAAGAGGAGTAACTGTAGGGATGTTCCCTGATTACCTGATCCCTTGGCATTGCAACAGCACTTCCAGGCTGAAACTCGGTTTTAGATGGTGCTTACAGTAATGTGCCAATGATGTCAAACCAAGACCTCCGCGGAGCCTAATGCTTTCATATTTTGCTGTTTAACACTGCCAATAGCAATGCTAATTAATAGTTTGCCTTTACCTACAGCCAGCTCATTTAATCCTGGCCACTAATCAATCACTGGATTGAAAAAGTTACTGGTTACCAACAAGCCAGGTCAATTATTTGAGCTGTTTCAGATCCAGAATTGAAAAAATCTTGTAGTTAGTTTCAAAAACTCTGTTCCTGCAGCAGTAGACAAATACAGAAAGAGTATTTTGAGAGCATGTTTAAACGAGCATACCCTTCAGTGAACTTAGGCCAACGCAGAATGCTGTGGTGACATGAGTGATGTAACTGTTTTGAATAACCTTAAATATGCTTGCTTACATATGCACACATATGCTTGCAGCAGTTCATCACGTTAACCTTGAGGCTTGAATAACGACGTAGCCATGAGCGTTACACTGCAAAGGCCAAGACTGCACCCGGCTGTCATACAGACCCGCGGCAGCGCCGGATGAAATTGTTGTTGGTTACCCTGGGCCGGCTGGGTTACCCTGGGCCGGGCCTGCTCTGCGCGGGGCTGAGCACGACGCCACTGGAGGCTGCGCGCAGAGACCTCCCAGAGCGCGGTGCCGCAGCGGCTCTTCCCTCACTACCTCCGGGGAATCCGCGGGAGGCGGAGG